>NC_057799.1:423577139-423581247 GCF_018294505.1 Triticum aestivum | reverse complement strand
AAAACCTCGTCACGGGGGGGCCTAGAGGGATGGCCGGGGCGACGGCGGACCCGCGGTGGGGAGTGTTTTCGGGGCGGGCGGGGCGGCGCACAGCCGGCCGCGGGCGGCAGGGGGCTGCTGTTTGGCCGGTGGTGGCTGGCGGCTCAGGGTGGTGGAGGTTGAAGATGAACCGCAGGCCCTTGATTTCGTATCCAACGGCTGCAAAATCGACTGACCAGAGATGAAAAAGTCAGTCGACCGACGTGTAGCCTCACCTTGCTAGTGCGTTCAGTTTCGACAGCAAAATTCAGTTTCGACAGCAAAATTCAGTTTCGACAGTTAAGTTCAGTTTCGACAGTTAAGTTCAGTTTCAACAGTTAAATTCAGTTTCGACAGTTAAGTTCAGAGATGAGCGGCTGATGTATTTTACATCTAGCACTTTGTGGTTATGTATTTTACGTCATGTATTGGAGATGCTATTAGAATTCCACTCAGGTTAACGTTGTTCGTTGTCTCTCTTGTCCTGCTTCAGCCTCGGCGTCGTACAACTCACCGGAGCTGCTCCAACGACGAAACCCTCCATCACAGCGGAGCAGTACCTCGGGCTCCATCTCCAGACGCCTAAGATCTTCTTCCCCTTCTCCGACAGCCAAGTCAGCCGGAGCATCCTCACCGGCCAACCTGTCACAGCCCTAGAATTGCTTGTAGTTAATTGCATGAAAGCATTCATGTCATCATGTTTAATTCAAATGAATTTGAATTGGGGATGGCCAACCCTAGCACCAAATGAATTCAACTAGGTTCAAAATAAAAATATTTTCATTAAACCCAAAATGCCCTTCAAAAATGTTCATTATTTATGGAAAAAGGTTAAAACCTTTACCAGAGGTCATGCACATTTTTCCAAGGCATTTATGGTCTTTGAGTTAATTCAAACATATTTGAATTGGAGCTATTTAAATGCCATATACATTTTTGGTGCTCCAAAAATGTTGGAAATTGTTATGGGTCACTAGAATAATTCAGACAGCACCCCTAATTATTTCCAGTTATAAAATGGTTTAGTATTTTACTAAATCAAAACAAAACAAATTAAACTAGAAAACAGAAACAATTGAGTAAGAGAGAGAGAGAGAAGGCCACTGGGCCCCTCACCTGGACATACCTGGCGCCCCACCACGGCCCAGGAGCTGGCCCAGCCCACCAGAGCCGCCACCGTCTCCCACCTCGCGCCAGAAGGACGCCAGAGGGACGCCGGGCGTGTGGTCGCCGCGCGCGAGGCCACCTCCTGCTTCCGCCGCTTCTGGACGCCTCCACGAGTGCCACGGCACCTCCCCGACCCCCTCTCACTTCTCCCTCACTCGCTGCACTCCCTCCCCTCCCCTGTCTCTCTCCCCGCAGCACCACCGAACGGAGCCGTCGCCACCGTCGCCGTTGCCGTGGCCACCGGCCACCCCTCGCCCCGCCGATGAGTCCACGAGTTCCGCCTCGACGCCTTGAAGCTCCCCCTCAACGCGAGCATCGCCGGACGCCCTGTCGCCTCGCCATCGACCCGTCGTCTCCGCGCACGGCCGTGCATCGCCGCCGCCAAATTCCGACGCCGTCCGTGCCTCCCCAAGCTCGCCGAGAACCTCTTCGTGACCGCGGTGAGCACCCCGGTCATTTCCCCCCTAACCCTGCTCCCCGTTTGGTTGCCGTAGCACCGTTCCCCACGAGCACCGAACCACGCCGCCGCCCGAGCTTCTCGCCGCCGTGGCCACAGTCATCATAGCTCCCAACCGAGCACACCCACGTGCTCACCGCGCCGCGTAGGTGCCGTAGGAGCTAAGCACGCCACTCAACGACCACCGCAGCCCCGTTCCCGAGTGCGCCCGAGCTCCGGCCGCCGCGGTCGAGCCCCTCGCCATCGCCTCCGGCCACCCCAGGCCCGACTGGCGCCACCGCCCGACGCGCGCTGGTCTGGGCTCTCGAACGAGCCCAGCCACGCTGCGAACGGGGCACCACAGCCCGTGCCCGAGTGCCCCGCCGCGTCTGCTGCCGCCGGCGGCTAAACGTCGGTTAGGTGACATGGCAGATGAGGTTAGCCACTAACCCCGTGGTTAGTTTAACCCAGTGACACTGACACCGGGCCCCACGACGGGTCAAAGCTGAGTCAACGCGGGGTTAAACCGGAGTTCAACACTGTCTCAATGACATGCGGGTCCCACCGTCAGGTTTGACCGTGGTTGACTGCTGACGTCGCTATGACACACTGCTGACGTCATAAATACATTTGCTGGGATTTTCTTATTTAGAAATAATTCAGAAAATTCCAGAAAATGCCCTAACTTCTAAAATTCATAGAAATTCAACCGTAGCTCCAAATGAAATGATTTATATATGAAAAATTATCAGAAAAATCCAAAGAATCTGTTTATGGCATCCTCATGCATGTTTGAACAACTTACAGCCACTGTATATGACAATTCAAATAAATGGCATCTGAAATGTCTTATATGGAGTTTGAATTTGAACCTAAGGTTCAAACCAACTCCATTTAATATGTTGCTAGCTGCATTAGCTCAAAACACATTCATATTGCCATGTCATGATCATGCATCATATTGTGCATTGCATTGATTGTGTTTCCTCTCTGTTGCCGGTATTGTCCCCTCTCGATAGCCGTGTTTCCGACGATGAGTTCGATGACACTAATGAAGACTCAATGCTATCTTCGGAAGTGTCAGGCAAGCATAAACCCCTTGTTCATTCCGATACAATCCCACTCTCTCGCCCCTGCTCTCTTTTACTACATTAGGACAACAACGATTCAACCGTTACTTGTTGCGGTAGTTGAACCCCTTATCCTCTGCATGACCTGTCATTGCCACAGTAAATAGATGAAACCCACTAGCATGAGTAGGAGTTGTTTGAGCCCTGGTGTGCCTACTCATTCATGCTTGTTTGTCATGCCTGCTACTGCTTAGAGTTGAGTCGGGTCTGATTCATCGGGGATGAGTTGGAATGGTGATGAACATGTCCTACTATGTGCGAGCTAAGTGTGTGAACACGTTTTGGTAAAGGTAGCGGTGAGAGGCCATGTAGGAGTACATGGTGGGTTGTCTCATTGCAGCCGTCCTCAGGAACTGAGTTCTGTGTTTGTGATCCATGATACAGTTACTACCACGCATTGGGCCCGAAACCAATGGACCCTCTTGGCTTCTTAATCACCCTTGTCCTCTGTCCAGGAGTTGCAAGTAGTTTCTGGTGTTTGTAGTATGCTGGAGGCTGTGGGCAGCGCTGACCGGAGGGGTGGGCTGTGATGCGGTAGGCACGTGGCCGGGCATGCCGGGCGCCCGTTTGGTGTCTCGGAACCCTGCACACATCGTTCGGGGCCGTATGTGGAAACCTCGGCCGGACTCCCTGAGGATGGAACCTGAATAGGCGATAAACCTGGACTAGAGACTTGAGTGTTTAGGTAGGCTGTGGCCGACACCCTCGCTGGGCCTCCGCTTGAAGGTTGCCGAGTACATGTCGTGTAAACGGCGGTAAGTGGTGAGAGCGTGTGTGTCGAAGTACACCCCTGCAGGGTTGACATCATCTATTCGAATAGCCGTGTCCGCGGAAATGGACTTCTGGGTTGCCTATAACAGTTCATAGACAAGTGAAAGTGGATACTCTAAAATGCACAAGATAAGCGTGAGTGCTATGGATGGCGTTCTCGTAGGGAGACGGGAGCGGATCCATAGTGGAGTATTGATATGGTGAATATGTGGACTCGTGTGCGCCACCTCAAAAGAGTTGCTTGCAGTCGTAGTTCAGGATAGCCACTGAGTCAAAGCTGGCTTGCTGCAGTTAAACTCCACCACCCCTTTGTTGATACCGATGCATATGTAGCTAGTTCTGATGTAAGTCTTGCTGGGTACATTTGTACTCACGTTTGCCTATTTTATGTTTTGCAGAGAGACGTCAGTCTCGCTAGTAGTTCCGTGTGGACTTCGACGTTTAGCTTGATACCTCAGCTACGATCTTGTGCCCTCGGCAGGATCTGGTAGATAGTCAGGCTTCTCAGCCTTTTTCATTTGTAGATGTCTGTACTCAGACATGTTAAGCTTCCGCATGTGCTTTGACTTGTATGCTCTGAATGTTG
>NC_057799.1:423472193-423576946 GCF_018294505.1 Triticum aestivum | reverse complement strand
AGTCCGCTACAGCCCGGTTCACCGGAGTCCTGCTAGCCCAGCACTACTGCTCTGGACACTTGACTGGCCGGCATGTGTTTCATATCGTTCCGGTGTCTGTCCCTTCGGGGAAATGTCACGCGGTGACATCCGGAGTCCTGCCTAGCCTGCTACAGCCCGGGTTCCCGGAGTCCTGTTAGCCCAGCGCTACAGCCCAGATTCGCACGCTGCTGACCGACACGTTCGATGTTGATTCATGTATGCCTGTCCCCATATGTTAGTGCCGCTTTGGGTTCACGACTAGCCATGTCGGCCCGGGTTCTCTGTCATATGGATACTAGCGACATTATCATATACGTGAGCCAAAAGGCGCAAACGGTCCCGGGCCATGGTAAGGCGACACCCGTGGGAATACCGTGCGTGAGGCCGCAAGGTGATATGAGGTGTTACAGGCTAGATCGGTGTGACTTAGAATCGGGGTCCCGACACAACCCAATCACACTGAGATCGACATGGTTTCGCCAAAGAGGTTGTACACTTGTTGCATCTCTTTTTTACTCTACATGTTATATATATTGTCCACTGAGCACTCGTAGTAACGGGAAATACGATTATTTTATCCTACTATATGACAAGCAGTGAGGTACCAGGCAACTTAGCTATCCGTGATGGACTCTCTTGAACGCCATCATTATTTATCTCTGTGCGTTTGAGCTGTGCATTTGTCGATGGGCCTGGGAGTTGAGCTAGTATGGCAGTGGCCTGGGTCCAAAGTAATAGAAGTAGCACAAAAACATTTTTTAGTGTAGGATTTTCCTTGCTCAAGCCTGCCTACTAGAATCGCCAGTGCTTGAAAGGAAAAGTGAATGAAAAACATCGGAATTGGAAAGTTTCCTATGGTACTACTTTTCATGAATTTGGTGCAAAGGAATGGAGCAAAGGAAAACTGTAGGATTTGTTCCTTTAGTGTCTCCTTGAAAGAAAAACCGTAGGAATTCTAATTACCACTTCTCCTCCTTTTCATATTCCTATTCATCAAGCACAAGACTAAGAGATAGTAGCATAATAGCATTATAACCGTACATTTTCTTGTGGTTTGACTTAATCTCACCATGCTTTTTTGCATCCTGTGATCTTCCAATTGTTGTGAATCAAACACCCAGATTGGCATAAATCCTATGTTTTTAAATTCTCTGTTTTGCACGTGCATTCCTATCCTATTCCTGTCTATTTCCTATCCCTACATTGTTAGAATCCTTAAATTCAAACAAGCCCTTACTCAATTACTTCTGTTACAGATATGTGTCAAAGAAAACCTTGTGTGGTTTGTCCTGCTCCTGCGGCGCTGTGTTCCACCCCAGCTCAGCTGCTCCAACGACGGAAGGGTTCACCACAGCAGGGATCCACTCTCCAGACTGTCTTTCGCCGCCTCAGATCTTCTTCCCCGCCACCGGCAGCCACGACAACTGCATTACCATCATCAACTGAGCAGATGACCTTGAGGACTACACTGGTCTGCAAGAGAGGTCGCACTCTTCCGTGTCTGCTTACGTTATGCGTCGCTTAATATGATGACATGCTACATTATCATCGTGTTCACCTATTAGACTCCGAGTCAGGTCCAAACTAATGCTGATACTTAAGTTTTTAAATGGTTGTGGGGTACATATTGGGGCAGCAATCAGTACTATCTGTCTACTATCTGGTTAATCTCCGGTGTCTACTATGAGTTTCATGTTGGGCGCAAACAAACATTAAAGGAGCCATTATCTGTATTTTTTTAACTAAAGCTATTATCTGCCTGCTATCATTGGTTTTGGGTCTATCCACAGTTTGCTACCATCACTCTGGATTTGTGCATGCACTCCTTAAATAATCTCACTATGTTTTATTCCTATGCATGCCAGTTATTGTACACAATGGAACTGATCATGTAGAGCAAAAGAGACGAGCCTTGCGTGGCAATAAAATTTCATGCAGACGTCGTTCCATGGTGGGCGCAAAGGCAGCCCCCCTCCACCCATTTCGGATCGTAATCAAGAGGAAGATAACTGTTCTGAGGGGGATTCAGAAGGAGAAGACCACTCCTATTTACCCCATGAGGTCTTCGCTCTAACTTGGCATGCTGATGTTGGTAATATCATGCATATGGTGCCTTGCATTGCTTACTGTATACATTAAAGATGTCATCTGCTTAGTTTAGACATGCTTTGTGTCAATGCCATCTGTTTAGTTTCTTTATCGTATATGTGAATCATGCAATGCCATCTTGTCTAGCCAGCCATCATATATGTGAATTTTGCAATGCCACCCTGGTTAGCCAGTCATCTTATATGTGAATTATATCATGCCATCATTTTTTTATTACGTGTTAAATTTGTCAACAATTTTAGTACATTCAATTACTCTTCCTGTGCATCAGCCATTCGGCACGGTCATGGAAAAATCTGGAGTGGAAACAAGGTATTCAGAGCAGACAATGCTATCTAACGAAGTGCATGTCTTGCTGGTTACCGATAGCTCCTCAGAGGAGGATTCAGAGACAGATGACCAGTCATATTCCCCCCCCCCGAGGTGCATGCCCTAACTTGGCAGGGTTATGTTGCTCATATCGTGCGTATGGTATCTTGCATTGCTATGTCATTTGCTTAGTTTAGACATGCTTTGTGTGAATGCCACCTGTTTAGTGTCTAATTACCATATATGTGAATTATGCAATGCCATCTTGTTCCAGGACATTATATATGTGAATTATGCAATGTTATCTTGTTGCAAGGCATTATGTACGTAAATTATGCAATGCCATGATGTTTAGGCAAGCGT
Source organism: Triticum aestivum (assembly GCF_018294505.1). Lineage (NCBI taxonomy): Eukaryota > Viridiplantae > Streptophyta > Magnoliopsida > Poales > Poaceae > Triticum > Triticum aestivum. Next base: position 423,574,144 of record NC_057799.1, on the reverse strand, counting down.
CATATATGTGAATTATATCATGCCGTCCTTTTTTTTGTATTTCTCATTTCTTTTGTCGACAATGTTTGTATATTCAACTGCTCTTCCTGTGCATCAGCCATTTGAATTGGTGATGGAGAAATCTGGAGTGAAAACAAGGTCTTCAGAGCAGACAATGCTACCTGCTGAAGCAGATATCTTGCTGTTACAGATAGCTCATCAGAGGAGGATTCAGAGGCACATGACCAGTCCTATTATCCCCCTGAGGTGTATGCTCAAACTTGGCAGGGTTATATTACTCATATAATGCATATGTTGTATTGCAATGCTTAGTTTTTACATCATATACACAATATTGAATGCCATCTCCTTAGTTGACACATCATATATGCGATTGCCCTCTGCTCACTTCCTTAGTATATAAATCATATATTTGAATTATGTCATGCCATGATGTTTACATAGACAACATGTATCTGAATTATGGCATGCAACCCATTTTCTAAAGACATAATATAGTTATATCATCTCATCCTGTTTACATAGTCATCATATTTTAAATTATGTCATTCTATCCGTGAATTATATCATGCCATCATGTTTCCATCGACGGCATGTTTGTGATTTATGGCATGCCAACCACTTTAATAGACACATCGTATAGTTATATCATGTCATCCTGTTTAAATAGTCATCATATTTTGAAGTATGTCATTCTATCCTATTTAGTTAGCCATTATACATGTGAAATTGTGTCATGCTATCCTATTTAATTAGCCATCATATATGTGAAATTATGTCCTGCTATTCTGTTTGCTTAGACAACATAAATGTGAATTATTTCATGGCCTATTTTCTTCCCTACTATCCATTGCACCTGTCTATCTTACAATGTCTGTATATTCAATTACTTTTCTTGTTTATCAGCCATTTCAATTGGAGGGAGTGATGGCAGTATCTGTGGGAGTAAAAACACGGTCTTCAGAAAAGATCGTGCTACCTGTCGATGCAGATAGAACCACGGTTGTACTTGCCCAAGAACCAGCCCCACCACACATAACCCACACTCATGCAGATTGTACCCCTACCCAGTTGGACAGAGAACCAGCTACACCCCTTCTAACCCCAACCCCAGCAGATAGACACCCAGTTCCCGTTGAGACAGCACCGTCTCCACCACAGAGCACCCAAACACGAGCAGTTAATAAGGCAACTGCAGTGCCCAAATCACGAGGACCACCACTCCGAACCGGAAGTCAACGCTTAAAGCAGAAGAAGAATTGTTCTCAGGTCAGGTTCCGTAGCTATGGTTGATACTACTTTGCTCTTGCATCACTGTATTTACTGATACCAACTAATTTCAAATTTGAAGGATGCAATTGAAACTCCAATGGCGCAACAGGTATGTTTTAAACCTGTTTCTTCAACGTGTTTGGCTGTTTGCTGTTCTAACTTGCTCTATGTTGATTTCAGTTTCAATTGAATAAACAGTTATGTTCTCATGCCATGCACATTACAAGTGTTGTTATTGTTGTGTAGTTTCCCACACTTATATTCTGTCTATGCTGCTTTGTCTTAAATAGATATGATTCGAACTGTATCTATCTTGATTTGGCAACATAAACTAGAATGATATAGACCATACCGTGACCATACTACATAGATATATGTTTGTTTCATGCTGGTATCCTGTCCACCTTACTACTGAACTGGTTTACCAAAATGAGTTTCATATACTACATTGTAAACCTGAGATGTGTTTGTTTGTTTCTCTTTTAGAACGCGGATAAAATATTGGAGAAGAGTACCCTGGTATGCAATGGTAAAGGAAGTAATGCAGATAAGGTTCAAGATAGTGAGACATCCCTGTTGGTCTCCAACAAAGCTGATAAAAATTATATTGAAGACACTGAGACAACCCCAAAGTCCTGTCTTGATGTAGTGTTCGAGTTACTGGCTACCACTGCTGGCACCAGCTCTTCGAACTCGTTGCCTGAATCAGTTTGGCTTCTTGAGTCTCAACTTCAAGTTGAAAGACATCGATCAGATGTTATGCGATAGGAAGCCGAAGGACTGAGGAAGTCCCTGCAGAATTCAGATGCATACTTTCTGGTGCAATAGCAAGCGCTGGAGGACTTAAGCGCCAAACAAGAGAAAGTTAATAAGCTTGCTAAGCATCTTGACAACATTATGGGTACCCAGGATATTGTTTCTTGAGCTCTTCTGAAGTGGTTTCAGTTCTGGACTTGTTTTGCTGCGGCGTTTATATGCTGCTGTGTTCCCTATATTTGCACTGGTGGCGAACTTTGATGCCCAGTGGATGTAATATGTGTAATAGCTGTGATAGCCTAGTGTAAGTTGCTTGCTTATTTATTTCCTTGTTGTCTTGTTTATTTGTTTGCTTTTAGTCAGTGCAGTTCTTTTTTTGCGGTTTGCTAGTGGCTGCAATAACCTATTTTTTAAAACTAGGCCACAATAACCATGGGCTAATATTTACTGTAGTGACACTGGGCCTCCTACGGGCCGTAGAAACAGTGGGCCTTCTACGGGCCGTAGAAACAGTGGGCCTTCTACGGGCCGTAGAAACAGTGGGCCTTCTACGGGCCGTAGAAACAGTGGGCCTTCTACGGGCCGTAGAAACAGTGGGCCTTCTACGGGCCGTAGAAACAATGGGCCTTCTACGGGCCGTATCATCAATGGGCCTTATACGGGCCGTATGATCGATTGGCCAAACATGGGCCAAACAGACTGCATTCTGGCCATAAACGGGCTAGAGTTGGAATCGTCCGTTCATGGGCCGACCATAATGGGCAATTGTTAATAGGCCGTATTTGATGATGCTATGAAAACGGTGCAACGTATTAACGGACCACAAACGGGCCAACTGTAAGCACGGGCTAAATTTGGCCCACAAGCAGAAAATGACAGTAACGGGCCGTAAGTAAACGAATGCTGCAAAATAGCCCAAGAATAAATGGGCTCTGAGAAGGCCGAAAGATAACATGGGCTGGAAACGGCCCAACGGAATAACGGGCCATTAATGGGTATAAAGTGATACACTGTTCTTTACGGGCCAGTTTCACCACGGGCCGTTAATGGGTGTAAAGTGATACACTGTTCATTACGGGCCAGTTTCACCACGGGCCGTTAATAGGCCAAGAGTTACATAGGGCCTCATATGGGCCGAAAGACGTCATGGGCCATACATGGGCCAGAAGTGAAAATGGGCTGGAATCATATTGGATGGCCCAGATGACGCTACTGGACCTAATTCGAATAGGGCATAACGGGCCTTGGGTTAGCGGGCTGTAAATGGGCTATATGCGAACAGGCCGTTAACACGCTTTCCATGGGCCGGCCCGCCACCTTTTGACCAAGTCAAACGGGCCGGCCTTTTCACAGGAATGGGCCTCTGTTGGGCCGTGCCACGTGTCGACGCATCATAGGCGCCTTCTGTCCAATGAGTGGATGACATCTGTCCCAGCGATGAGCCGACACGTGTTTCCTCCAGCCAATGATGATTTTACACGTGGAAAATCCCCATTGGTCGGGGCTGTTAACGGGTTATCGGATCCAAAACCCGACCCGACAGCTTAACGGCGTCCCGTTACGGTGGATGCCACGTGTCGGTCACCCTTGACGAAAGCACTTCTGTGACGCGCGATTTATCGTCATGGAAGTGGACACTTCCGTGATGATAATTTTGGTAATGTCATGGAACACTTCTACGACAGCACAGGTATGACTATCTTGATTCTATCATAAATTTGTCATGGATGTACATGCATGACAAAAAACGCGACCTACTGTGACAAACACGTATCATCACGGAAGTGTATTTTTTTGTAGTGAGGGGCTATGTCGTAGCCCCACCATAAAACTCCTATGGCTAAGTGAAAGTGTTAACGCCCTATAGTCTGATTGCCTAGTTCGCCGCATTATCACCTCCTTTATGGACCAAGACGTTGGATAAAGAGTGATTCAATGCTTTTCCGAACACCCCCGTATTTCCTACGAGGGGGCTGAAGCCGACGACTGGAAAACTTTCAATTTATATTAAAACGGCCGCACAGGAGGAATACAAGCTCTCGAGCAAAACATAAAAATAGATTAACTATAAAGTTGTCTGTTACAACCCTTGTACACATCAGTCGAATATTATGTTTTTCGAGCACTGACCCTCTATCAAGCGGGCAGCCTCAAGAACGTCTTCAAAATAATGCTCCGGTTCCGGACGGTCCTTGCCTTTTGGTGGACTCCTCGTCGCAACGTCGATGGCCTTCATCTTCCCCCAGAATGTCTTGACACGGGCGAAGGACATCCGTGCACCTTCAATGCACGCCGACCGCTTCACAGCATCGATACGCGGCACAGCGTCAGCAAGCCGCTGCACCAGGCTGAAGTAACTACTAGGAACAGGTTCAGTCGGCCACAACCGGACTATGACGTCCTTCATGTCCGCGCCGGATATCCTACGTAGCTTGGCCCATTGCGACATCTATTCATTCAGCAACAGAGGGCGCTTCGACGCGCCAAATTGTGACCAAAAAAGCTTCTCCGTTGCATACCCCTCTTGCGCCTGATAAACCTGCGTCGCATCGGAAGAACTCTTTGACAAATCTAAAAAATTGTCTGGAGAACTCCATACTTGGTTAAGCTGAGCATAGTTTGGATCGCCGAACCTAGCCTGTAGCAAAAAGGGCTTGCCAGCCACAATCTCCCCAGCTTGCCGGATCTCCTCACGGGCTGCTCTGGATTCAGTCTGCGCTTCTCTCGCCTCTCGTAAGGCCTTGTCAAGTTCAGCCGTTTTGGCTTCATTTTCCTTCTCAAGAAGTTTATAGCGGCTAGCCGCATTTTCTAACTCGCGCGCCATGGTGGACATCGTCTCCTGGTCTTGACGCCGCGCGGCTTGTTCAGCCTTCAATTCAGCCGATGCCTTTTCGGCAGCCGCATTACTAAACCGGGCCTGCTCCTTGGCCTGGGCTAGCTCCGCCCGAAGGGCTTCCACAGCGGCAGCACCATCTGCATTCATGCACATTTCATATCAAACTCTTTTCAGAGCCAGGATTAAATTACAAACACATTGGTATACGGAATACTCGAAATATATACCTTGCGAGTCGTCAAGACGCCTGTTGATCAAAGCAATGTCATCCTCCGCAATATCCAGCTTTCGTTGCAGTTCGGTCACCTCCAATTTCGGGCAGTGGCGGGAGGGGAGACAGGCTACATTCCAAATTAAACCAAGGTTAGCACCTGCAAATATCTTTTCGATCCTCCGATCGCTTCCTTTGGAAGGCGACCCGAGTCTCAGGGGCTACTGCATACACAACAGGTGCATTCTGCCAATATTATTCAATTGGCAACATTACATCACAAACCCCAAAACCCCTCAGAAGGCTCGTAAAGGCCTCGTTCAACCCGCTCTTCGCGGATAAAACCTTCTCGACCACCGTAACCATTAAGGCATGGTGCTCCTCTGAAACGGACGCTCGTCGCAGCATGTCCGTCAGCATCTCCGGCACTCCTGGGTCTTCGGACACCGCTGCCGGAGCACGACATTCCTTTGGAGGAATTCGCTTACTCGCCTCCAGCATTGTCTTCGGCTGTAAACCGGACAGTTCGGGGTCGTCATTCTTGATCCCCGAACCCTGAGTGACAGAGGCACCACCTTCGGGTACCTCATTCCTCGTTTCCTGCACTACCCACTGGTTGGGTGGAGCCCTCTGGGACGACACCTCGAGATTATCCGCCCTGTCGGGCGAAGAGGCCGGAGAAGGCGTGTCACTCTCCATCATCTCCGGAAGAAGGTCTCCCAAGGAGGAGGAGGATTGAGAAACACCAGGTGTTAACCTACGAGGATGCACGCATGTCGAAGGATTATTTCAGTAATAAGGAAAAGAATGAGGTATGGTTGAAGTGCCCTGCTTCACTTACGGTCTGGTCGGAGGTTCGTCCTCATCATCAAGCTCTACGACGGCATCGCTTGCCCAGCCCAAGCCGCCCGACGATGGCATTTTCCCTTTCTTGGAAGGTTTCCCCTCTTGACCTCCAGAAGCAGCCCTCTTCTTGCCATGAAGTGCTCCCTCCACACCTTTGCCCCTGGGCAAAAGGGTTTCGGTTTCCCTGAACACATAGCTTAAATCACCCTCAGGATGGGCATCGCCTCTAGGCTCCCTGCTCTCGCCCCCCTCTGCAGACACCAGGTATGGTGCTGGAGTCAACATCCGCGCCAGTAGGGCGGACACAGGGTCTTCGAGAAGGGGCGCCAGACACCAGATTAACACCGCTTTCTTTATCCAGTCCTGTATAAGGATGAGTTGCTCAGTGTCTTGTCAAGAGATGCTTGGATGAAAGGTGTACGGCCATTGAATACTTACCGGAGTGTCCGGATGATTGTAGTCGAGGCCAACGTCTTCGGTGGTGTCCGGCCATTGCTCTGGCTCCCCAAAATATAACTTCCACATTCCTTCATGCGTAGTGCCGAAGAAGTGCTGAAGAGTCCGCCGCCCTTCTGGGTTGAACTCCCACATACAGAGAGGCCGCCGCTAACACGGCAGAATCCGGCGGACCAGCATTACTTGAACGACGTTCACAAGATCGATGCCCTTCTCGGTAAGGCTTCGGATGCGGCCTTGCAGAGTCTGCACCTCATTGACGGATCCCCAGTCCGATCCCTTGTTGATCCATGAAGCAAGCTGAGTTGGAGGGCCGGGTCAGAACGCAGGAGTAGCCACCCACTTGGAGCCCCGCGGCTCATTGACATAAAACCACCCCTGCTGCCATAATTCGAAAGACTCGGCGAAGGATCCTTCAAACCAAACCGCGCTGGCGAGCTTGCTTATTACAACGCTGCCGCACTCCGCCTGCTCCTCTTCCATCACCCGCGGTCTCACATCGAAAGTCTTGAGCCACAAACCAAAGTGTGGAGGAGTCCGGAGGAAGGCCTCACACGTGACGATGAATGCCGAGATAAGAAGAAAAGAGTCCGGGGCCAGATCGTGAAAATCTAGCCCATAGTAGAACATGAGCCCCCGGACGAAGGGGTTAAGCGCGAACCCTAACCCATGGAGGAAGTGAGACACAAATGCTACCCTCTCGCCAGACTTGGGGGTGGGAGTAATCTGCCCCTCAGCAGGAAGCCGATGAAGGATTTCTGGGGTCAGGTACCTCGCTACGCGGAGCTACGCAATATCCTCCTCCGTGACGGAAGAGGCCAACCACCGGCCTGAACAGCTGGACCCGGACATGATTAGGGTTGGTGGTGGTTGGAACTCGAGGAGGCTGGGGTTGAGGAAGAAGCAAGCGCAGAAGAGAAAGACAAGTCTAGGGCCCTATATAAAGGCCCAGAATATCGAGCGTCCCCTCCTGGGTCTTGAAACTTACCTATCCTCAAAGAGTTGTACCCGGGGGACGGTTGGGTTACCATACCTACACTATTGAAAATCCCGTGAATAAGGGGGCACGATCTCTGCTTTGACAAACGTGCCAATAAAACCGCTTCCCGAGACGTGGGGCGACGGGCTAGCCAACGGTTGGAAATAATAACCGGGCAGGCGTGATACAATGTCATAAACAGTTGTCAGCGGATGGGACTCATATAAAATATATAAGTTCTCTCTGCGGTTGTGCGTGGTGTGTAACAGGTCCGGATACAATCATCGCATCCGAAGACTATCTTGGAGTTCAAAAAAGGGGGAACCCGCCTTGCAATGCCGAAGACAATCTGCGCGCCGGACTCCTCGTCATTGAAGCCAGGTTCAGGGGCTACTGAGGGAGTCCGGGACTAAGGGGTCCTCGGGCATCCGACCAGTTATCTGTTGGGCCGGACTGATGGGCTACGAAGATATGAAGGCCGAAGACTATACCCGTGTCCGGATTGGACTCTACTTGGCATGGAAGGCAAGCTAGGCGATCGATTATGAAGATTTCCTCCTATGTAACTGACTCCATGTAACCCTAGATCTCTCCGGTGTCTATATAAACCGGAGGGCATAGTCCGGATAGGACAGATTCATTACCATATACTCATAGGCTAGACTTATAGGGTTTAGCCATTACGATCTCGTGGTAGATCAACTCTTGTAAACACTCATATTCATCAAGATCAATCAAGCAGGAAGTAGGGTATTACCTCCATAGAGAGGGCCCGAACCTGGGTAAACATTGTGTCCCCCGTCTCCTGTTACCATCGATCCTAGACGCACAGTTCGGGACCCCCTACCCGAGATCCGCCGGTTTTGACACCGACAGTGGAGCCTCTGTCACTCAGGGTTCGGGGATCAAGAATGACGGCCCCAAACTATCCAGTTTACAGCCGGACACGATTCTGGAGGCGGGTGAGCGGATTCCTTCAAAGGAGTGTCGTGCTCCGGCAGCGGTGTCCGAAGACCCAGGAGTGCCGGAGACGCTGACGGACATGCTGCGACGAGCATCCGTTTCGGAAGAGCATCGTGCCTTAATGGTTACGGTGGTCGAAAAAGTTCTCTCCGTGAAGAGCGGGTTGAACGAGGCCTTTATGAGCCTTCTAAGAGGTTTTGAGGTTTGTGATGTAATGTTGCCAATTGAATAACTTTGACAGAATGCACCTATTGTGTATGCAGTAGCCCCTGAGACTTGGATTGCCTTCCAAAGGAAGCAATCGGAGGATCAAAAAGATATGCTCAGGTACTGATCTTGATTGAATTTGGAATGCAGGCTACCGCCCCTCCTGCCACTACTCGCAATACGGAAGTGGCCGAACTGCAGCGAAAGCTGGATATTGCGGAGGATGATATTGCATTGATCAACAGGCGTCTTGACGACTCGCAAGGTATGTATGTCGAGCATTCCTTACACCAATGTGCTTGTAATTTAAGCCTGACTCTGAAAAAGAGTTTTACATGAAATGTGCATAAATGCAGATGGTGCCGCTGCCGTGGAAGCCCTTCGGGCGAAGCTGGCCCGGGTCAAGGAGCAGGCCCGGTTTAGTGATGCGGCTGCCGAAAGGCATCAGCTGAGTTAAAAGCCGAACAAGCTGCGCGACACCAAGACAAGGAGGCAATGTCCACAATGGCGCGCGAGTTAGAGAATGCGGCTGGCCGCTGTAAACTTCTTGAGAAGGAAAATGAAGCCAAAACGGCTGAACTTGACAAGGTCGTATGAGAGGCGAGGGAAGCGCAGTCTGAGTCCAGAGCAGCCCGTGAGGAGATCCGGCAAGCTGGGGAGATTGTGGCTGGCAAGCCCTTTTTGCTACAGGCTAAGTTCGGCGACCCGAACTATGCTCAGTTTAACCAAGTATGAGTTCTCCGGACAATTTTTTAGACTTGCCGAAGAGTTCTTCCGATGTGGCATAGTTTTATCAGGCGCAAGAGGGGTATGCAACAGAGAAGCTTTTCTGGTCGCAATTTGGCACGTCGAAGCGCCCTCTGTTGCTGAATGAACAGATGTCCCAGCGGGCCGAGCTGCATAGGATATCCGGCGCTGCCATGAAGAACGTCTTAGTCCATTTGTGGCCGACTGAACCTATTCCGAGTAGTTACTTCGGCCTGGCGCAGCGGCTTGCTGACGCGGTGCCGCGTATCGACACCGTGAAGCGGTCGGCATGCATTGAAGGTGCACGGATGGCCTTCGCCCGAGTCAAGACATTTTGGGGGAAAATGAAGGCCATCGATGTTGCGACGAAGAGTCCACCCAAAGGCAAGGACCGTCCGGAACCGGAGCATCATTTTGGAGACGTCCTAGAGGCCGCCCGCTTGATAGAGGGTCAATGCTCGAAAGACATAATATTCGAGTGATGTGTACAAGGGTTGTAACAGACAACTTTATAGTTAATCTATTTTTTGCTCGGAAGCTTGTATTCCTCCTGTGCGGCCGTTTTAATGTAATTTGAAATTTTTCCAGTCGTCGGCTTAAGCCCCCTCGTAGGAAATATGGGGGTGTTCGGAAAAGCATTGAATCACTCTTTATCCAACGTCTTGGTCCATAAAGGAGGTGATAATGCAGCGAACCAGGCAATCGGACTATAGGGCGTTAACACTTTCACTTAGCCATAGGAGTTTTATGGTGGGGCTACAACATAGCCCCTGGTATGTATGCGGTGTATCGTAATATTGTGCCTTACATGTTTTGATCTAAAAAAGATCCTTCGTGTAACACGGAGAATCGCTAAAGATTCGAATAAGTCGTCAAGTGGTTGACCAGCTCTCGCCGCATCATGACAGTCAGTTTTCGGCTTTCTCTACCGAGGTGCTCATCTGGTCAAAGCCAGGGCACAATCGCAGTAGTTCTCCCTTTATTACCCTCGCCGATAGAGCGAAACGTAGGGTAGCAAGCACAGGAGCCGGGTAACCCAACTATTGACCAAAGACAACGATTCGGAGCTGATGCATATAAGGCCAAACTTGCGATGCCGAAGTACGCTATAGAGCTGTTCAGACTTTTATTGGTGACTCTTTTGTTCCCATACCGAGCCCCTGGCAAGTTATGCCGAGGTGCGTCTTGTAACACCGCCGTTACGGGTGTACTCGTTGTAGAAAGAGTATGGAAGATTAGTTCGGATGAAGTTTACTGGGAGTGGAGCAATAAGCCAATGATAGATTCATATATATATATAAAGAAGAGAAAAACCACAACCCAGCTATTTGACATGCTCGGGGTCGGGAACGGAGGAAAAAGGCATTGCACAGGCTCAAAATAAAGAGTGCGGTCTACAAAAAGCTGTTTTGGACCTCCTGTCACACGTCTGCGCCGCCCGTTCTCGGGGAGGGGAGTCCTTAACGGAAGTGGCCCCTTAGGTGAGTGTACCGATCTGAACTCCGATAGAGTCCGATTAGATGCTGTCCTGATGGTCACCTATTTTTAATAGATAATAAAGAAAAATATGGAAAACAGATAAAAACGTTACAGGAATGTTTGCAGGGTTGCCCGTATTGTGCTTCCGCCGGTGCCCATGGTATCTTGAGCGCATAGTGATGTATGCGTGGTGTGAATCTTGCCGGTATAGCGGGTGGGTGGCGGAAGCCAAACTGCTATTTCCGTTCCGAGAGTGGTCGAACTTTGGAGGGAAACTGTTTCTGGCCCCTGGTGTTCGGCTGGCGAGCCGCTCCGTCGTCTTTATTGCCTGGTGGCCTCCTCCCATTGTGTTCGGCGTTAAGCTTGCCTGCCTGCTTAAAGACCCAATAGTTTCTGTTGGTGTGATTAGCTGGCTTATCAGGGTGACCGTCAATCTGACAAGGTCGGTCCAATATCCTGTTGAGGGTGGATGGTCCATCCTGGTTTGCCTTGAATGGCTTCTTCCGTTGACCGGTTTTCGGATTGTGAAATCCGGCGTTGATCGCTGTGTCGCGTAACCTTTCATTATTGCTACGACTGTTGTGTTCATTTAGTCGTGGCTTGCCGTTGCCGTCTCGGATTTCATAAGTGCCCGGGTCGCTGGCGTTGTTGCTTTTACGAGCGAGCCAGTTGTCCTCTCCCGCACAAAAGCGAGTCATTAGAGCGGTAAGGACTGTCATGGATTTAGGTCCTTCCTGGCCGAGGTGACGTGCTAGCCATTCGTCTTGGACGCTATATTTGAAGGCCGCAAGGGCTTCCGCGTCCGGACAGTCGACAATTTGGTTCTTTTTGCTAAGAACCTAGTCCAGAGTTCCCTGGCTGACTCGCCGGGCTGTTGGACAATATGACTTAAGTCATCGGCATCTGATGGCCGGACATATGTTCCTTGGAAGTTGTCATGAAAGGCATCTTCCAAATCTTCCCAGCTGCCAATAGAATGGCAAGCTGTTTAGCCAGTACCGCGCTGGCCCCTTAAGCTTGAGAGGTAGGTATTTAATGGCATGAAGGTCATCTCCGTGAGCCAGGTGGATATGGGGGAGGTAATCCTCAATCCATACTGCGGGATCTGTTGTTCCATCGTATGATGCGATGTTGATGGGTTTAAACCCATCTGGAAATTCGTGCTCCATTACCTCGTTGGTGAAGCAAAGAGGGTGTGCGGCTCCTCTATGTTGGGCCACACTGTGAAGCACCTCCGACGGACTCCGCTTACGGTTTTTGGACCGAGCGTGCTCGGGTCTGTTGTGTCCAAATAGATAACCGTTATTACTGGCCGGGGCATGTCTCCGCGATCTGTGTGTCGATTTTGTGTGTCCTGTTCTACCCTCCAGGTCTTATTGGATGTCGTGAGTGCTCCCCCGAGCTTCTTTATTCTTGCTTGGAAGGCCGAATGGGTTGGTGTGGTGCTCTGCTTGGGCTGCTGCTTTGTCCGGACCGAACTATGGTCGGCCTACCGGCTTATTCAATGGTGATGTGGGCTCCAACGCCTTGCCATCGTGTTGAGGGAGCCACCTACAGTTGTGGTGGCTTTTGTCTGGGCCGCTAAGGCCGTATTCTTCGGCGCCAGGACCTCGGTCCATTTGTCATTGAGCAGATCTTGGCTTGCTTGAAGCTGCAGCTGCTTTATTCTTAGATTCCTTGCCATGGCTATTAGCCGGCGTTTAAAGTGCTCCTGCTCGAGAGGTTCCTCAGGCACGATGAATTCCTCGTTGCCGAGGCTCTCCTCTTCCTCGGAGAGTGGGAGATAATTACTATCCTTCGAGTCTCTGGGTATGACTTGTTCATCAGGGCTATCTTGCCCGCTTTCCTGGTCCTCCTGTTCGGATCCTGTCTCAACAGGGCCTTCGTTGTCCGGAGTATTATCGCCTCCGGTGCTAGTATTGTTTTCTCTTGAGTGACGTGACTGAGAGTGGCGCCGGGGGCGCAGGTGTTCGGACTGTGTACCAGGAGGCTTATCCTCGACTAGATCCTCCTTGTCATCGTCGAGATCCTTGTTGGGTGTGTCTACCATGCACACGTCATACCAGGAAGTGGTCGCCCCGCGTCTAGCAGATAGTAAGCTCTGGCCTTGCCCCACATCATCGTCTGGACCGTCGATGTCTTCGGAGCAGAGGCCAGGTGTGTTGGTTGGGTCTTCGATGGTGGCTATGAAGTGGGTGGCGGGTGGGAAGCAAAATTCTCCATCATCCGCCGTAAGGTCGAACCGGACATAGTTCAGCGACGAGCCATCTGTCAGGGATAGGATTTTTAGTGAGCTTAGTAGATCGCCCATAGGCGAGTGCTGAAAGACATCTGCGGCGCTGAACTTGAATATCGATAAACGATCGAGTTCGGTATCCGCGAGCTCGCAGGGTTCGGAACTCGATATCAGAGACAAGTCCGGGGTTCCATTGATGCAGGTATCGCATGAAGTGGGATCTGCGCGCGGCTCCAACGCCGCAGACTCGGTAGCCCCCATGATGGGGTTGAGTCTCCCATCTTCGGACGTCTTGACCTGCTCCGGATCTAAGGCCGGAGTTGTTACAGGAGCTATCTCCTGGATGCGGCCCGATGACAGGTTTAAGCCATGTTCATCGGGGCGAAGGGGAGCGGTTGCCGCGGTCTCGAATCCGTCGAAGATCAAGTCTCCGCGGATGTCCGCGACGTAGTTCAGGCTTCCAAATCTGACCTGATGGCCAAGGGCGTAGCTATCGATCTGCTCCAAATGGCCGAGCGAGTTGGCCCGTAGTACGAAGCCGCCGAATACAAAGATCTGTCCGGGGAGGAAGGTTTCTCCTTGGACCACGTCATTACTGACGATTGAAGGGGCCATCAAACCTTTCGTCGATGACACAGTGGAACTCTCAATGAAAGCACCAATGTCGGTGTCAAAACCGGCGGATCTTGGGTAGGGGGTCCCAAACTGTGCGTCTAGGATCGATGGTAACAGGAGACGGGGGACACGATGTTTACCTAGGTTCGGCCCTCTCTATGGAGGTAATACCCTACTTCCTGCTTGATTGATCTTGATGAATATGAGTGTTACAAGAGTTGATCTACCACGAGATCGTAATGGCTAAACCCTAGAAGTCTAGCCTATGTGAATATGGTAATGAATCTGTCCTATCCGGACTATGCTCTCCGGTTTATATAGACACCGGAGAGATCTAGGGATACATGAAGTCGGTTACATAGGAGGAAATCTTCATAATAGGTCGCCTAGCTTGCCTTCCACGCCAAGTAGAGTCCAATCCGGACACGGGTATAGTCTTCGGTCCTCGTGTCTTCACAGCCCATCAGTCCGGCCCATGGATAACAGGCCAGACGCCCGAGGACCCTTAGTCCAGGGCTCCCTCACCGGTCGCGCGCGCGCTGAGCCCGCAAACCGGGTGCGGACGCGGAATCTACTTTCGAGACCTTGAGTGCCACGTGGATCCTGCAATCTGAAGGAGCAATTTGGGGCAGTCGACTCTTGTGAGCCGTTTGATGCAACATGGATGGCTAGAAGGGCTTCTTCAACCTCCGAAATTGATGCACGGTTCATCTTCTCAGCCCGCCGCACGCCTAACCGCCTGCCGCCGCCGCCGCGCCCTCCCCTGAACCGCCTGCCACCGCCATGCTCCCCCTTACCCCGCCATTCGTTTAACCCCGGGCACGATCCATTTTTTCCGGGGAACTACATTCCACACCCAACACTCATAAGATAGATCATGGGCACCCTGCCACCCTAATATAGATACTGGGGTAGCTTCTCTGCCTTCTTCTTCCTTCGCTCCATCGAACTTCTTTGACAAATTGACTGACCCAAATTATACTATTAATACGAACGTATTAAGTACAGTAGGAACACGAAGATACAAGCAGTAGTACCAACTGCAAGAAGAACAGTAGTAAGACATAGTACTAGTACTACTGTACGTACTAAAGAGTTCAAATAATGAGAAAGGTCATAAACATAGTTCTGCCGGGGCCTCAGCACAACACACCCTTGAAAATAAACTAAGCAACTAGTCTGCTTGACACTGCAGTAGAACCAGCATGAGCGACGGCACTGCCACCTACTCGGAGTCCGAGTCCACGTCCTCGACTTTGTCCTCGTCCCTCTTCCTCTTCCTCTTCGCCGATGCTTCTTTGCTTGAACCGGACACTGGGCTCTACTTCTTCATCCAACCCTTGTAGATATTTAAACAAAGGTAGGCATCGATTGCTGCGTACAGGATGTGATCTTCATCTAATGTCTTCGACTCCCATGCATGATGAAACTCGAGGTGAGGTTTCTTCAGTTTAGCGTACGAAGGATCAATCATGGCTGCTGCCAGGGTCAGCATTGAAGGCTGAGAGGAGGACACCAGGCTTGCCTTCTGGAGATCAAAGGGCTGGCCTACAACGAGGCCTATCTGACCCAGGACATCCCTGTCGTTCCTAAAGTCTACAGTAACGAATTTCACTCTTTCGTCCTTGAGGAAGTTTTTAAAATCCTGGCACTCAACATGGCATATGTGGTAGACCAAGCACACGTTATGTACGCAAACCTGGATCACGGCGGGCTTCTTCTTCTCTGCCTCCTTTAGTTTCTTCTCTCTTTGCAGGACTGTGGTGTACTCAACATTGATACGTCTCCAACGTATCTATAATTTATGAAGTATTCATGCTATTATATTATCTGTTTTGGATGTTTATGGGCTTTACTAAACACTTTTATATTATTTTTGGGACTAACCTATTAACCGGAGGCCCAACCCAAATTGTTGTTTTCTTGCCTATTTCGGTGTTTCGAAGAAAAGGAATATCAAACGGAGTCCAAATGGAATGAAACCTTCGGGAGAGTTATTTTTGGAACGGAAGCAATCCAGGAGACTTGGAGTAGACGTCAGGGAAGCTTCGAGGTGGCCAAAAGGCAGGGAGGCACGCATGCCCCCTGGGCGCGCCCTCCCACCCTCGTGGGCCCCTCGTGGCTCCCCTGATCGACTTCTTTGGCCTATATATGTCCATATACCCTAAAAACATCGAGGAACAGAATAGATCGGGAGTTCCGCCACCGCAAGCCTCTGTAGCCACCAAAAACCAATCGGGACCCTGTTCCGGCACCCTGCCGGAGGGGGGAACCCTCACCGGTGGCCATCTTTATCATCCCGGCACTCTCCATGACAAGGAGGGAGTAGTTCACCCTCAGGGCTGAGGGTATGTACCAGTAGCTATGTGTTTGATCTCTCTCTCTCTCTCTCTCATGTTGTTGAGATGGTACGATCTTGATGTACCGTGAGCTTTGCTATTATAGTTGGATCTTATGATGTTTCTCCCCCCTCTACTCTCTTGTAATGGATTCAGTTTTCCCTTTGAAGTTATCTTATCGGATTGAGTCTTTAAGGATTTGAGAACACTTGATGTATGTCTTGCATGTGCTTATCTGTGGTGACAATGGGATTTCACGTGATCTACTTGATGTATGTTTTGGTGATCAACTTGCAGGTTCCGTGACCTCGTGAACTTATGCATAGGGGTTGGCACATGTTTTCGTCTTGACTCTCTGGTAGAAACTTTGGGGCACTCTTTGAAGTTCTTTGTCTTGGTTGAATAGATGAATCTGAGATTGTGTTATGCATATCGTATAATCATACCCACGGATACTTGAGGTGACATTGGAGTATCTAGGTGACATTAGGGTTTTGGTTTATTTGTATCTTAAGGTGTTATTCTAGTACGAACTCTATGATAGATCGATCGGAAAGAATAACTTTGAGGTGGTTTCGTACCCTACAATAATCTCTTCGTTTGTTATGCATTATTAGTGACTTTGGAGTGACTCTTTGTTGCATGTTGAGGGATAGTTATATGATCCAATTATGTTATTATTGTTGAGAGAACTTGCACTAGTGAAAGTATGAACCCTCGGCCTTGTTTCCTAGCATTGCAATACCGTTTGTGCTCACTTTTATCATTAGTTACCTTGCTGTTTTTATATTTTCAGATTACAAAAACCTATATCTACCATCCATATTGCACTTTTATCACCATCTCTTCGCTGAACTAGTGCACCTATACAATTTACCATTGATTGGGTGTGTTGGGGACACAAGAGACTCTTTGTTATTTGGTTGCAGGGTTGCTAGAGAGAGACCATCTTCATCCTACGCCTCCCACGGATTGATAAACTTTAGGTCATCCACTTGAGGGAAATTTGCTACTATCCTACAAACCTCTGCACTTGGAGGCCCAACAACGTCTACAAGAAGAAGGTTGCATAGTAGACATCAAGCAGTTTCTGGCGCCGTTGCCGGGGAGGTTAGTGCTTGAAGGTATATCTTTAGATCTTGCAATCAAATCTTTTAGTTTCTTGTTTTATCACTAGTTTAGTCTATAAAAGAAAACTACAAAAAATGGAATTGAAGGCACCTCATATGCTTCATCTTTTTAATATCTTTCATGAAAATAAGGATTCCGATAATTGTGCCAAAATGTTAGAAGAAGAATGCATTAGAATGTTTGGCACTAAATATTTGAATGATGAGCATGATTGCAATGTTGTTAGTATGATTTCTTTGAATATCCATAGTACTAATGATGATTGCACTAGTCATGATGAAAATGTCTCTTATAAGCATGTCAACTTTTGTGGAATAGATAGAGCTTGCAAGTTCACACCAAATAGGGAAGATAGATTTTGCAAGAGGCATAAGTATTTGGAAACTAAATGGTTGCAAGAAAGGCTAGATGATTGTGCTGAAAGATTCAATATTTATCGCCATCCTTGTGAACTTTGCAATGAACATGGCCATTTAAAGCTCCAATGCTATTTGTTTCATGGTCAAATCGTGTCAAAAAACTGTGATAACTTGATTACCCCTGAGCATCATAAAGAGCTTAGTCTTCTTTTGGGGTATGAAGAAATGAAACGTATAACTGAGGGTATTCCAAAATTTAATCTTGATAGATTTCTTGATTTTGATCTAGAAGAAATTTTTATGTATTGTGCGCTGAATTGCATTGAAAATCCTTATATTGCCAATTACATAAAGACAAGAAAACAAATAGAAGATGAAGAGAATACTAATGAAAGGGAAGAGACTTCCCAATATTCTCCTATTATTTCTTATGATGAATCAGGTAACGAGGAGGAGCCTTCTATTCAACCAATCTCAGTAATAAGGAGCTCCGAAAAGAGGATTAAACTCACACATGGTGTGAAGAAGAAAAAGAAAAGACGGAGGAGCAAAGGTAGAAAGGCATCCCTCCCAAATGATGTTGCTCCTATTACTCATTGTGATGATGATAATTGCTACACTATTAGTGCTATCCATATTATTAATGATGAGAGTGATTATGCTTATGATATGAAAAGGCCCAAGCTTGGGGATGCTATGTTTGATGAGAATGACATGTTTGAGAATATATTTGCTGCAATTAATGTTTGTCCCAAGCTTGGGGATGCTATGTTTAATGAAGATGATATTTTTAGCCTCCCAAGTTTTGATGAGCAAATTTGTTATGATGATAGCATGCCTCCTATTTATGATGGTTATATTGATGAAAGTGGGTTTGGAAGAGTGTCAACTTTAGGAAGTAATGATCCCACTATTTTGGAGGATGTTGAATCTTATTGTGATAAATATGAAAGTGGATTTGGAGAGGTCATGACTTTATTTAGTGATGATTCCACTATCTTGGAAAAGGTTTCAAACGATTATGATGAGAACAAAGTTGCTACTCATGATGATTATTGTGATGACACTTATGCTATAAAAAGTAGTGATGATTATATTTATAAAACTTTTCATGATTATGATTACCCTTTTTCTGAACATTACTCTTTTAATGTGGAAACAATTTATAGTATTCGAGTCTTTTATGATACTCCCACTATTCCAAAAGAGAAGAATTTTGCTTATGTGGAGAGTAGTAAATTTTCTATGGTTGTAGATCATGAAAAGAATGCTTTAGGTGCAGGTTATATTGTTGAATTCATTTATTATGCTACTGAAAATTATTATGAGGAAGGAATATATACTTGTAGGAATTGCAATAATATCAAGTTTCCTCTCTATGTGCTTAAAGTTTTGAAGTTATGCTTGTTTTGCCTTCCTATGCTAGATGATTATTGTTCCCATAAGTAGTTTTCTCACTAAATCCCTATGCATAGGAAGTGGGTTAGACTTAAATGTGCTAGTCATATTCTTCATGATGCTCTCTTTATGTTTCAATTCTTATCTTTTATGTGAGCATCATTGAAATCATCATGCCTAGCTAGGGGCGTTAAACGTTAGCGCTTGTTGGGAGACAACCCAATTTTATTTTTGTTCCTTGCTTCTTGCTCCTGTTTAGTAATAAATAATTCATCTAGCCTCTGGTTAGATGTGTTTTCATGTTTTAATTAGTGTTTGTTCCAAGTAGAACCTTTGGGAAGACTTGAGTAAAGTCTTTTTGATCTTGCTGTAAAAAACAGAAACTTTAGCGCTCACGAGATTAGCTACAACTTTTTACTGGAGAGTGATATTTAGTTGATTCTTTTTGAAGATGATTAATAGACAAATTCCTCAGGTCCGCCAATTAATTTCAGAATTTTTGGAGTTCCAGAAGTATACCTCTGATACAGATTACTACAGACTGTTCTGTTCTTGACAGATTCTGTTTTCTATGTGTTGTTTGCTTATTTTGATGAATCTATGAGTAGTATCGGAGGGTATGAACCATAGAGAAGTTGTAATACAGTATATATTACACCAATATGAATTTAGAATGAGTTCACAACAGTACCTAAGTGGTGGTTTTATTTTCTTATACTAACGGAGCTTACGAGTTTTCTGTTAAGTTTTGTGTTGTGAAGTTTTCAAGTTTTGGGTAAAGACTCGATGGACTATGGAATAAGGAGTGGCAAGAGCCTAAGCATGGGGATTCCCAAGGCACCCCAAGGTAACATTAAAAGACAACCAAGAGCCTAAGATTGGGGATGCCCCGGAAGGCATCCCCTCTTTCGTCTTCGTTCATCGGTAACTTTACTTGGAGCTATATTTTTATTCACCACATGATATGTGTTTTGCTTGGAGCATCAATTTATTTTGTTAGGATTTGCTTGCTGTTATTTAGAACAATTTTCTGCATCTTTTACTTCAATAAAAGTGGCATTGATAGCCTTGACTATGCCTATTTTACAAGTCTTCATGTTGCTGTTTGAAAACAAAAAGTTTACCGCTGTTGCAAAAATTCCCTAGAAAAGTCAGAATGTGATAAAATGTTGAAACCTTTTGCATAATAAGCTCTGATAAATTTACTACAGTGGCAATTTTCTTTCATTATTTTTGGAGCTAGGGAAGTATGGATCTTGCTGCATTCTTTACAGACTGTCCTGTTTAGGTAGATTGCTGTTATGTTTGCATTGTTTGCATATGTTTGCTTCTTTAATGATTCTATTTGAGGATAGGACTATTAAATATGCAGAGGCATTTATTATGCAATGTTCAATAATAATTTTAGTGATTTGCTACAGTAGAGTATGATAAGTTTTTTGCATTGGTTTATACTAACTTATCTCACGAGTCCTTGTTGAGTTTTTTGTGGATGAAGCTTTTGAGATTTAGGGAGACCGTGATATGAGAGGAATTAAGGAGACACAAAATCTCAAGCTTGGGGATGCCCAATGCATCCCAAGATAATATTTCAAGAAGTCTCAAGCGTCTAAGCTTGGGGATGCCCCGGTTGGCATCCCACCTTTTTTCTTCGACAACTATCGGTTAGAATCGGTTGATCCTAAGTTTTTGCTTCTTCACGTGATGTTTGCTATTCTTAGAATGTCATTTTTTTTGCTTTCTGTTTGAATAAAATATCAAGATCTGAAATTATTAAATGGGAGATTCTTCACATAGCTAAATAATTATTTAACTAGTCATTCATCTTCACTTATATCTTTTTGGAGTAGTTTGTCATTTACTCGTGTGCTTCACTTATATCCTATGAGTAAATAGTTGAATGATTTGAATATCATAAATCTGAAATTATATTTGTTTCATATGCTTATCCCATGCGGAGTAATGACTTCACATATAAGAAGTAGAGGTGGTAAATTTATTGAAGGTTAGCAAACATTGTATTGATCACTTGAACAATTCATGAAAGAATATTGAGGGAAGAGAGATTCCACATATAAATATACTATCTTGGACATCTTTTATGATTGTGAGCACTCATTAAAATATGACATGCTAAAAGGTTGATGTTGGACAAGGTAGACAACGTAATGGGTTATGTTTTCTTATATCCGAATTAAAGTATATTGTCATGGATCATTCAACATGCTGAGCTTGCCTTTCCCCCTCATGCTAGCCAAATTCTTTGCACCAAGTAGAGATACTACTTGTGCTTCCAAACATCCCTTAAACCAGTATTGCCATGAGAGTCCACCATACCTACCTATGGATTGAGTAAGATCCTTCAAGTAAGTTGTCATCGGTGCATGCAATAAAAATTTCTCTCTAAATATGTATGATCTATTAGTGTGGAGAAAATAAGCTTTATACGATCTTGTGATGTGGAAGCAATAAAAGCGATGGACTGCATAATAAAGGTCCCTATCACAAGTGGCAATATAAAGTGACGTTCTTTCACATTAAGATTTTGTGCATCCAACTATAAAAGCGCATGACAACCTCTGCTTCCCTCTGCGAAGGGCCTATCTTTTATTCTTGTCTTATACCTTATGCAAGAGTCATGGTGATCTTCACCTTCCCTTTTACATTTTATCCTTTGGCAAGCACATTGTGTTGGAAAGATCCTGATATATATATTCAATTGGATGTAAGGCATCATGAACTATTATTGTTGACATTACCCTTGAGGTAAAAGGTTGGGAGGCGAATCTATAAGCCCCTATCTTTCCCTGTGTCTGATTAAAACTTTGAACCCATAAATATCACGTGAGTGTTAGCAATTGTGAAAGACTAAATGATAGTTGAGTATGTGAAGTTTGCTGAATCAAAGCTCTGACATAGACCCTTCCTGAAAACAAGATGAATTGTAATTGTTTGATGACTAATAACACGGTTTGTTAGTTTTCAAGAAAGTTTATGATCTATACTTTGACATGTGAATAGCTTGTTACTTGATCATGAGAAGTTCTATGATATGAGCTACTGTTATGACATATAATGATGCTGGAAAGGGTGATTGAAATTATCATTGATCAAACTTGTGCACCTGCTAGCATTCACACTTCATAAATGATTTCTTTTATCATTTACCTACTCGAGGACGAGTAGGAATTAAGCTTGGGGATGTTGATACGTCTCCAACGTATCTATAATTTATGAAGTATTCATGCTATTATATTATCTGTTTTGGATGTCTATGGGCTTTACTAAACACTTTTATATTATTTTTGGGACTAACCTATTAACCGGAGGCCCAGCCCAAATTGTTGTTTTCTTGCCTATTTCAGTGTTTCGAAGAAAAGGAATATCAAACAGAGTCCAAACGGAATGAAACCTTCGGGAGAGTTATTTTTGGAACGGAAGAAATCCAGGAGACTTGGAGTAGACGTCAGGGAAGCTTCGAGGTGGCCAAGAGGCAGGGAGGCGCGCCTGCCCCCTGGGCGCGCCCCCACCCTCGTGGGCCCCTCGTGGCTCCCCTGACCGACTTCTTTCGCCTATATATGTCCATATACCCTAAAAACATCGAAGAACAGAATAGATCGGGAGTTCTGCCGCCACAAGCCTCTGTAGCCACCAAAAACCAATCGGGACCCTGTTCCGGCACCCTGCCGGAGGGGGAACCTTCACCGGTGGCCATCTTCATCATCCCGGCGCTCTCCATGATGAGGAGGGAGTAGTTCACCCTCGGGGCTCTCTCTCTCGTGTTCTTGAGATGGTACGATCTTGATGTACCGCGAGCTTTGCTATTATAGTTGGATCTTATGATGTTTCTCCCCCCTCTACTCTCTTGTAATGGCTTGAGTTTTCCCTTTGAAGTTATCTTATCAGATTGAGTCTTTAAGGATTTGAGAACACTTGATGTATGTCTTGCATGTGCTTATCTGTGCTGACAATGGGATTTCACGTGATCTACTTGATGTATGTTTTGGTGATCAACTTGCGGGTTCCGTGACCTCGTGAACTTATGCATAGGGGTTGGCACACGTTTTCGTCTTGACTCTCTGGTAGAAACTTTGGGGCACTCTTTGAAGTACTTTGTGTTGGTTGAATAGATGAATCTGAGATTGTGTGATGCATATCGTATAATCATACCCACGGATACTTGAGGTGACATTGGAAAATCTAGGTGACATTAGGGTTTTGGTTGATTTGTATCTTAAGGTGTTATTCTAGTACGAACTCTATGATAGATCGATCCAAAAGAATAACTTTGAGGTGGTTTCGTACCCTACAATAATCTCTTTGTTTGTTCTCCGCTATTAGTGACTTTGGAGTGACTCTTTGTTGCATGTTGAGGGATAGTTATATGATCCAATTATGTTACTATTGTTGAGACAACTAGCACTAGTGAAAGTATGAACCCTAGGCCTTGTTTCCTAGCAATGCAATACCGCTTGTGCTCACTTTTATCATTAGTTACCTTGCTGTTTTTATAGTTTCAGATTACAAAAACCTATATCTACCATCCATATTGCACTTGTATCACCATGTCTTCGCCGACCTAGTGCACCTATACAATTTACCATTGTATTGGGTGTGTTGGGGACACAAGAGACTCTTTGTTATTTGGTTGCAGGGTTGCTAGAGAGAGACCATCTTCATCCTACGCCTCCCACGGATTGATAAACCTTAGGTCATCCACTTGAGGGAAATTTGCTACTGTCCTACAAACCCCTGTACTTGGAGGCTGATAACCCACAAGTATAGGGGATCAATCGTAGCTTCTTTCGATATGTAAGAGTGTCAAACCCAACGAGGAGCTAAAGATAGAACAAATATTCCCTCAAGTTCTATCGACCACCGATACAACTCTACACACGCTTAACGTTTGCTTTACCTAGAACAAGTATGAAACTAGAAGTACTTTGTAGGTGTTTTTTGATAGGTTTGCAAGAAGATAAAGAGCATGTAAATAAAAAGTAGGGGATGTTTAGGTAAAGAAGCAATAAAGCTATTATAGAGAGTGTGGAAAAGTGGTGGTAGGAGTTGCGAAATTGTCCCTAAGCAATTGACTACTTTACTAGACCGCTAGCAAGTTTTATGTGGGAGAGGCCACTGCTAGCATGTCATCCCTGACTTGGAATTCTATGCACTTATGATTTGAACTACTAGCAAGCATCCGGAACTACTAACGTTCATTAAGGTAAACCCAACCATAGCATTAAGATATATTGGTCCCCCTTCAATCCCGTATGCATTAATTTCTATGCTAGGTAGAAGCTTCTGTCACTCTTGCCCTCCAATACATAGTCCTATCAATTTCTATGCTAGGTAGAAGCTTCTGTCACTCTTGCCCTCCAGTACATAGTCCTAGCAACATATATCAGGCAATGACAAAGTCTAACTCTCTTCCTATGCATCGGCATGTCATAAAAGAACAATTCATGCACACATAGTAAAGGCCAATGCATAGTATAAACAGCTTCTTGCAATTTTATCATGTTGGAAACATAGAGAGGTGGAGATATAGTTCCTCTCTCATAATAATTGCAAGTAGGAGCAGCAAGCACATGCATATTATATTCATCAAAATCATCATGTGCAACGGTAAAAGGCAACCCATCAATATAATCCTTAATAAGTGCAAACTTCTCTGATATAGTGTAGTTGGGAGAATTCAAAAAGATAATAGAACTATCATGCATGGGTGCAATAGCAACAATTTCATGTTTAACATAAGGAACTATAGCAAGTTCATCTCCATAAGCATAATTCATATTGGCATCATGGCCACAAGCATAGCAAGCATCATCAAAAAGGGATATTTCAAAAGAATCAACAGGATCATAACAATCATCATAGCAATCATCCTTCGGTAAGCATGAAGGGAATTTAAATAATGTATGAGTTGAAGAGTTACTCTCATTAGAAGGTGGGCATGGGTGATCAATCCGCTCTTCCTTCTTTTGTTCTTTGCTCTCCTCCTCATCTTTTTCATCCAATGAGCTCACAATGTCATTAATTTCTTCTTCCATAGACTCCTGCAAAATATTAGTCTCTTCTTGGACAGAAGGGGAGTCCTCAATATAAGGTTTAACATAGGCATTAGAAGCATAATTATCATAACAATATTCAAGTATGGCAAATTTTTCAGATTTGTAAAGAGTAGCATCATACTTTTCAATCAAAGAAGCAATTTCATAAGCACCCTTAAAAGCAACAAATTCTTCAATTTGTTGAACACCATAGTAATTATAAACACCCTTAGCATACGAAGATACGATTCCATTATCACTAAACTCACATTGGTAGGGAAGGTGTTTCTTAGGGTCGTCAGAACAACAAGTAAAATCATATATTTCACATAAATTCCAAGCATAGCATTGCATAGTATTAATTTGATGCTGTAAAAGTTTCCCTTTTTGAGATATGCAGTGTCGCACATAACAAGCATGCTCATCTAAAGATTTGCCCTCAACTAAGCTAGTTGGGGTTTCAGCACGAGCACAAAGGGATCGAAGATGATCCAAGTAAAAAGCTTCAGGAGTGTGATAGATTTTGAGTGGTTCTTCAACCATTGGTTCAGTAGGTACAACTATTTTTTTTGGTATTTTGCGTTTCCTACCCATAACTAAATATAGAAAACAACTAAGAACAGCAAATAAAATTACTTAGTGATAAAGCAAACAATCACACACGAGAATGTTCACCCCACGCTATTGCTCCCCGGCAACGGCGCCAGAAAAAGATCTTCATAACCCACAAGTATAGGGGATCAATTGTAGCCTCTTTCGATAAGTAAGAGTGTCGAACCCAACGAGGAGCTAAAGGTAGAACAAATATTCCCTCAAGTTCTATCGACCATCGATACAACTCTACGCACGCTTAACGTTCGCTTTACCTAGAACAAGTATGAAACTAGAAGTACTTTGTATGTGTTTTTGGATAGGTTTGCAAGAAGATAAAGAGCGCGTAAATAAAAAGTAGGGGCTGTTTAGGTAAAGAAGCAATAAAGTTAGTATAGCGAGTGTGGAAAAGTGGTGGTAGGAGTTGCGAAATTGTCCCTAAGCAATTGACTACTTTACTAGACCGATAGCAAGTTTTATGTGGGAGAGGCCACTGCTAGCATGTCATCCCTGACTTGGAATTCTATGCACTTATGATTGGAACTATTAGCAAGCATCCGCAACTACTAACGTTCATTAAGGTAAACCCCAACCATAGCATTAAGATATATTGGTCCCCCTTCAATCCCGTATGCATCAATTTCTATGCTAGGTAGAAGCTTCTGTCACTCTTGCCCTCCAATACATAGTCCTATCAACATACAACTAACCCTATGGTGTGATCCACGCGCGCGCTCATATGATGGGCACCAAAGGAGAGCAACATAACCACAAGCAAATTAAACCAATCATAGCAATTCATCAATTACCGATAGGACAACGAAAATCTACTCAGACATCATAGGATGGCAACACATCATTGGATAATAATATGAAGCATAAAGCACCATGTTCAAGTAGAGGGTACAACGGGTTGTGGGAGAGTGGACCGCTGTAGATAGAGGGGGAAGGTGATGAAGATGTTGGTGAAGATGGCGGAGGTGTTGGTGAAGATTGCGGTGATGACGATGGCCCCCGGTGGCACTCTGGCGCTACCGGAAGCGAGGGGAGAGAGCCCCCCGTCTTCTTCCTCTTCCTTGACCTTCTCCCTAGATGGGTGGAGGGTTTCCCCTCTAGTCCTTGGTCTCCATGGCGTGGGAGGGGCGAGATCCCCTCTGAGATTGGATCTGTCTCTCTGTCTCTCTCTGTTTCTGGGTTCTCAGATCTGGCCTTTCACCGTTTCTTTTATATTCCAAAAAAATCTCCGTCAGTTTTTATCTCGTTTGGACTCCGTTTGATATGGATTTTCTACGAAACAAAAAACATGCAACAAACAGGAACTGGCACTGGGCACTAGATCAATATGTTAGTCCCAAAAATAGTATAAAAAGTTGCCAAAAGTATATGAAAGTTGCATAATATTGGCATGGAACAATCAAAAATTATAGATACGACGGAGACGTATCAGCATCCCCAAGCTTAATTCCTTCTCGTCCTCGAGTAGGTAGATGATAAAAAAGATAATTTTGATGTGGAATGCTACCTAGCATAATCTTGATCATGTATCTAATCATGGCATGAATATTAAGACACGAGTGATTCAAAGCAATAGTCTATCATTTGACATTAAGACAATAATACTTCAAGCATACTAATAAAGCAATCATGTCTTTTCAAAATAACATGGCCAAAGAAAGTTATCCCTACAAAATCATATAGTCTGGCTATGCTCCATCTTCACCACACAAAATATTCAAATCATGCACAACCCCGATGACAAGCCAAGCAATTGTTTCATACTTTTGATGTTCTGAAACCTTTTCAACTTTCACGCAATACATGAGCGTGAGCCATGGACATAGCACTATAGGTGGAATAGAATATGATGGTGGAGGTTGTGTGGAGAAGACAAAAAGGAGAAAGTCCCACACCGACGCGGCTAATCAATGGGCTATGGAGATGCCCATCAATTGATGTCAATGCGAGGAGTAGGGATTGGCATGCAACAGATGCACTAGCGCTATAAGTGTATGAAAGCTCAAACTGAAACTAAGTGGGTGTGCATCCAACTTGCTTGCTCATGAATCCGGCCCAGGTACATGCTCATGGTCCCCTAAACATAAATAAGTAAATAAATAAAGCTAAATGCTCATGCACCAGTTCTTTAAATTCACGATTTAACAAGAGGATATTATTTCCTATGATAGTGTCGTTACATTCAGTTGATATTATTCTTCAGCAAAGATAGCGACCAGTCTTCTTTCTCCCAGCATTTTCTTCCTGCAACCAGCGGACCCATGCAAATTGTAGTCAACATCGTAAATAGTTCCGGTCCATTTTTATTTTGCAATAAGAATGTCCAACCCAGCCCAGCACATTGGCGACAGCACTTTATCCTCCGCCTTGGTGCGCTCGCCGCGGCGCCGCTGTCCGGCCCTGTCAACATAGTTTTTTTTTTTGAAATGGTCCCTGTCAACATAGTGAATCAGGAGAGGACTGTAGTTGTGAGTATGACAGTACGGACCCACCAGGTCCACTCCCGAACACAAGCAAGCGCCTCTTTTACTACTCAGATGAACCCCTCGTTTTAATCTAATCCACCCTGCTGATATCTGGGACCCACATCATTTTCAACGTATAGTCAATTAACGACAGAATTGCACAACTTTTTTAGTAGTAATTCGGAGGAGCAGGCTA
This sequence comes from Triticum aestivum, assembly GCF_018294505.1. Taxonomy (NCBI): domain Eukaryota; kingdom Viridiplantae; phylum Streptophyta; class Magnoliopsida; order Poales; family Poaceae; genus Triticum; species Triticum aestivum. The sequence continues at coordinate 423,545,994 of NC_057799.1, read as the reverse complement.
TAAACTGGGTTGTGCGGTCTCTGTGGCCCGTCTAACAACATGACCAGCCCATCAGTTTTTTCTTTGGGAAAATAGGTAGCCCAGTATTTCTTTTTGAAGAATACCCAAGCTAGGCCTATTTGTTTTCTCCGACTTACTGGGCTGCAAATCTTTCAAGACGAGGAGGGATGCATTCCGGCCTGGCCAAAGAGTATGGTCAGTGTCTGGTAAAAGTAATATCAAAAGGGGTTGAAAATTCCAAAAAAATTATAGCAAATGGGATATTAGTTTCTTTTTTGTTTTTGTTCTTCACTGATATCTTATACTTCCTCCGTCCCAAAATTCTTGTCTTAGATTAGTCTAGATACGGATGTATCTAATACCAAAACGTGACTTGATACATCCGTATTTAGACAAATCTAAGACAAGAATTTTGGGACGGAGGGAGTATTTCATTGGATTTAACATGACATAGTACTAATTTATTTTTAAATTTGTTTTAGTATGGCTACTAATTTTTGGATTAAGAATATTTTGTTCCCCAGCAAAAATTTGCGAATTTTCAAAATTTCTCACATATTTAGTTAATTTTTTAACCCTGATACTGACCAGAAAATGGGCAACAATTCTAAAATTGGAAAACGGGCTGCAATAAATTCCATATGAATTAGAAAATGAGTAAAAATTATAAAAATAATAGCAAATGAGCTGTACACGCCATAGATTTTGAGGCTGACTTGTTTACGCAAGGCTTTGTCAGTCAACACATGATTCTAGCACCAGTGACTGTTGGATGTCCATCCAACGACCGACGTGCTTCTTCAATCTCTGATCTTCCTGCTCCAGCCGCCTAAACTAGCGCCAGCGGGACTGCCTGCTCCCTCCTCTTGTGGCCCGCTGTGATGCTGCGCAGGCTTCCCCGGCCCACCCTACTCCCTCCGCTGGCCTGGCCGCACACAATCAACTGCCTCCTTATTACGCGAAAAAATGATTCCTCCCACTGACATCTGGGGCGCACCGGTTGGGAGGCTGACCTGTGGGCCTACTAAGTTGACGCGTACGCAGGGCTTGTCAACTTAGTCAACAAACGATTCTAGCACCAGTAACCGTTGGATTTGAATTGAACGGTCCAGCTGCTTCTTCAATCGCTGCTCTTCTTGCACCAGCCGCCCAAACCAGCGCCGGTGAGACCGCCTGCTCCTGCCTCCAGTGGCCGGCTGTGCTGCCGTTGAGGCCTCACCGCCCCCTACTACTCCCACCGCTAGCCAGGCCCTGCGGCGACGGCAGCCTCACACCGCAGCCGAACCAGTGAACCCTCGTACTCCTCTCCGCGTGGGCATCCACTGCCGCGTCTTCCCCGGCTCCGCATGTGCCCCGGCTCCCCGTCGTCCCCTTCCTAGGCCTCGCCATCGTCCACCGCCTTGGATGCGCTCGGCGCAGAGTGGTCAACGAACGACACCATTGGAAATAGACTGTGCGCGGAGAGGCTGACAACTGGGTCCAAGGTTGTCAGAATCCCGATTTTGTTATATGATTCTACGACTTTACGATCCAAACTAACTCCTATGATTCTACGATTTCAGTTTATAGAATATGCATTTCTACGATCCTGATAGTGAAGATTCTATGATTTGTGATCCTACCATCGGAGCCCCGGTCCGATTCAAAATCGCGATTCTGACAACCCTGGCTGGGTCCACGGCCGCACGCAAGGAAATGCCTCCTTATTACGCGAAAAATAATGATTACTCCACCTGACAGCTGGGACCCACCGGAAGGGCCTCTGTATTTCACAAAAAAACGTTCCCATCGCTGACAGGTCAGACCCACCAGCTATACCTTCGCACGCAAGGAAGTGCCTCCTTATTACGCACAAAAAACCTGAATACCCCCGTGCTAGCTGGGACCCACAATAGTGGGAGGCTGACTTGTGGGCCAACTAAGTTGACGGGGATGAAGGGCCTTGTCTTTTTTTTGATAAAAGAGAGCTCTCTCTCCGATTTCTATTAAGAGAAATCACCGAGTCTTCTTACAGCTAAAAAAGGAAAGCAAAGAAAAAACTGACATAACTATCTAGCTCCAGTGACCGTACGATGTCCATCCAACGGCCGTAGTGCTTCTTCAACCTCTGGTCTTCTTGCTCCAGCCGCCCAAACCAGCGCCGGTCATGCCTCGTGCTCCTGCCTCCCGTGGCCGGCTGCGATGCCGCGGAGGCCTCACCGCCCCCTACTACATCCACCGTTGGCCAGGCCATCCCTCTACTCACCCACACCCCCTGTTATTCTGTGGCGACGACAGCCTCACACCGCAGCCGAACCAGTGAACCCTCGTACTCCTCTCCACGTGGGCATCCACTGCCGCGTCTTCCCCAGCTCCGCGTCGTCCCCTTCCTAGGCCTCGCCGTCGTCCACCGCCTTGGTGCTCTCGGCGCGGCGTGGTCAATGTGGTCAACGACCAACTTCCAACGGAAGAGTATTGTACGTGGAGAGGCTGACAGCTGGGTCCACGGCCGCAGCTGGGTCCACGGCCACAGCTGGGTCCACGGCCACAGCTGGGTCCACGGCCACAGCCCAGTTTTTTTTGTGATTTGCCAAGTAAGTCGCTTTGTCAGGCCTGTTGGGCTGCAAATCTTTCAAGACGAGGAGAGCTTCATTCGGCTGGCCGAGAAAATGGCCTATCAGTAATGAGAAATGGGTTGTACATTTTTAAAACACATCAAACCGGCAATTAGTTTCAAATTTCTTTTTTTTTTTCATTTCGAGATTTTAAATTGCATTGATTTTTATGCGTGGACAATTTGTTGGATTTTATATTGATATATATTTATTTTTAAAATCAGTTTGAACGTGACTCGAAATTTCGGGATTAAAACCAGTTCGGACCGCACCGAAATATGCAAAATTCCGTATAATTTTTTAACAGTGGCCACAATATGGGCTGTAATGCTAACAAAAAGAATATGGGCTCCAAAAAAACCCTTAAGAATTAGCAAATGGGCGGTAAATTATTAGAAATAATGGTAGATGGGTTGTATGCTGTTTTCCACAGATTTGAGGCTTTCCTAAAAATAAAGGTTGACGCACAAGCAGTGACTATTGGATGTCCATCCAATGGCCGTGGTGCTTCTTCAATCTCTGCTCTTCCTACTCCAGCCGCTCAAACAAGTGCCGGCGGGACTGCCTCCTCCCTCATCCCCGCGGCTGGCTGTGCTGCCGCGCAGGCCTCACCGCCCCATCGTACTCCCATCGCTGGCCTAGCCATCCCTCTACTCACCCACACCTGCTGTTATTCTCCGGCGACGGCAGATGAACCAGTAATCCCTCGTACAGTCGTACTCCCCTCCACGTGGGAAACAACTGCCGCGTCTTCCCTGGCTCCGTGTCATTCCCTTCCTAGGCCTCGCCGTCGTCCACCGCCCTGGTGCTCTCGGCGCGGCCTGGTCAACGTGGTCAACGACTGACATGCATCTGAAGTGGACTGTACATGGAGAGGCTGACAGCTGGGTCCACGGCTGCACGCAAGGAAATGCCTCCTTATTACGCGCAAAATAATGATTCCTCCACCTGACATCTGGGACCCACCAAAAGGGCCTCTGTATTTCGCGAAAATTTTTTACTGCCGCTGACAGCTCGGACCCACCAGCTATATCTTCGCAAGCATGGAAGTGCCTCCTTATTATGCACAAAAAATGAATACCCCGCTGCTAGCTGGGAGCCAGTATAGTGGCAGGCTGACTTGTGGGCCTACTAAGTTGACGGGGACGGAGGGCTTTGTCAACTTAGTCAATATGCACGGTTCTAGCTCCAGTGACCGTACGATGTCCATCCAACAGCCATAGTGCTTCTTCAACCTCTGGTCTTCTTGCTCCAGCCGCCCAAACCAGCGCCGGTCGTGCCTCATGATCCTGCCTCCCGTGGCCGGCTGCGATGCCGCGGAGGCCTCACCGGCCCCTACTACTCCCACCGCTGGCCAGGCCATCCCTCTACTCACCCACACCCCCTGTTATTCTGCGGCGACGGCAGCCTCACACCGCAACCGAACTAGTGAACCCTCGTACTCCTCTCCGCATGGGCATCCACTGCCGCATCTTCCCTGGCTCCGCGTCGTCCCCTTCCTAGGCCTCGTCATCGTCCATCGCCTTGGTGCTCTCGGCGCGGCGTGGTCAATGTGATCAACGATCGACTTCCATCGGAAGAGTACTGTACATGCAGAGGCTGACAGCTGGGTCCACGGCCGCGGCAAGGAAGTGCCTCTTTATTACGCGCAAAATAATTATTCCTCCACCTGACAGCGGGAACCCACCGGACGGGCCACCGTATTACGCAAAAAAAAAGTTTCCCCCTGACTGCTGGGACCCACCAGCTACATCTTCGCACCCAAGGAAGTGCGTCCGGGCAAAAAAAAAAACGATTCGCCCCCCTGACTGCTGGGACCCACCAGCTACATCTTCGCACGCAAGGAAGTGCCTGATAGTCAGGACCCACCTGGTCGAAGCATACGTAGCATTGTCATTCTGGTCGCGAACGTGTACGTACATACTGGTCGATGTAGAGGCGCGCACGTGTCGTAGTAGAGGCGCGCACGTAGCTTGTACACGTACGTACAGCGGCCAGGGTGCAAGAAAGTAAATACGGCCACGTACGTACATACGGGCGGGGTCTCGAACGCCTACTTGCGCGTACGTACGGCCAGGGCTCATGTACATGGCTGGGTCAGAACGGAGAAACAACGTCGTCGTCGTGTTCATGGGGAGCCAACCGGCTGGGTCGGAACGGAATGCGTCGTCGTGTTCATCGGGAGGGCTTGGACGGAACAGCCGATGGAAACGAGGCCTGGCGTACCGCAGAACGGAGGAAACGGCCTTGTGTTCGACCGGCCACGGTCGAAACGGGATCCTGTTCATCGGGAGGGGTCTGGTGTACCGCAAAACGGAGGAAACGGACCTCCTATGATCGAAACGGGGGTCCTGTTGACCGGGAGGGGTGTGGCGTACCACAAAACGGAGGAAACAGACTTGTGTTGGAGTGTTACGGTCGAAACAGGGGTCCTGTTCATCGGGAGGGGTGTGGCGTACCGCAGAACGGGACTCCACGGGATACTGTTCATCTCCACCGTCAACCCCCTCCTGCCTCCACGGGCTACTGTTCATCCACCGTCGACCTCTCTAGCCTCCACCTGCCACTGTTCATCCAGCCTCCACCGCGTGCTACTCCACCGGCTACTGTTCAACCAGCCCTCTCCACTGGCTACTGTTCAACCAGCCCTCTCCACGGGCTCCTGTTCAACCACCCCACCACGGGCTACTATTCATCCAGCCCTCCACCATCTACTATTCATCCAGCCCTCCACGGGGTGGTCCTGTTCATCCAGCCCTCCACGGGGTCCTGTTCATCCTGCCCCAACCGGCTCGATCGATCGGGGTCCTGTTCATCCAGAGGCAACACCACGGGGTCCTGTTCATCCACCCCCACCGGGAACTGTTCATCCAAACCGCCCAGCAACGCTCACTGTTCATCCAGAGGCAACACCACGGGGTCCTGTTCATCCACCCCCACCGGGAACTGTTCATCCAAACCCCCCAACAACGCTCACTGTTCATCCAGAGGCAGCATCGATCGGCTTCAGTTAGCAGCAGTAGCGAAGGAATCGCTTGATCGGGTTCAGTTAACAGCCATCGATCACTCGCTCGGGTTCAGTAACGCGTAGCCTGCAGTGCAATCACTCGGGTTCAGTTAGAGCCCAATGCCTCGCTCGGGTTCAGTTAGAGCCCAACGCCTCGCACCCACGCGCATGCGTGTACGAGAGAAACGCACATCGCTCGGCCCCGACCACCCACCGTAACCGGGAACACCCCGATATTTTCCTCGCCCTCGCTTCTACCATGGTTTTTTTCCGTCATGGACGGCCCAAAGAATGTCATGCAGCTGCGTCTCCGGCCCGCCCAGGACGAAAAACCCATTTTATATCATGATTTTTTGTCATAGAAGTAGGAGCCCACCACATCTATGATGATACCGGGTTTTGTCACAATTATCGTCATAGAAGTGTCATAAGTATGACAGGAAAAATTTCGTTCGGCCCAAAATGTCACGGATGTGTCTTTTTTTGTAGTGTTTTTGGATGCACAAGTAGTATCTCTACTTAGTGCGGAATTTTTGGCTAGCAAAGATAGCGGGCAAGCACCACATGTTAAAGGATCCACCACAATATGACTTCTATATGAATATAAACAAACATAAGCCATTAGGTTGTCTTCCTTGTCCAACATCAACAATTTTGGCATATAATATTTTGATGAGGGCTCACAATCACAAAAGATTTCTAGGATAGTATAATAATATGTGAATCTTCTCTTCCCTTATTAATTCTTAGATGAGTTGCATCATTGAATAATGCTATGTTTGTCAATCTCTAACAAAATTTTCTACTTATACTTTTCCTTATGTGGTGTCATCACCTACCATAAGATTAGCATATGATCTTTTTCATTTATTCCCTTTCTTTTATTTACTTCCTTTCTTTTTATTTATTTTCTTTCTTTTTATTTGCAACAAGAAAGTAAAGAAAGCAAAAACTCAAGCTAAACTTTATTATATATCTCGCACACCATTACAAGGATAGATCACTAAGCAAACTCTCAAAAAGAAAGGATCAAACTAAACTTTTATTCATCTAAGGCAAAAGACCGAACTAAAATAAGTAAAAGCAAAAGATAGTGGGGATGATACGATACCGGGGCACCTCCCCCAAGCTTGGCGGAAGCCAAGGGGAGTGCCCATACCCGATACTCAATTCTCTTTTGGTGATGAAGAAGAGGGTGGTGGTGATGCGGTATTGTCCAATATAACCATGAGCAGATCCTTCACTCCTTGAATCTCTTGAAGGGCTTGATGAAGTAGTTCACTGTTTTTCTTCACTTCAGGCATTATGTGTTTATTTTCGGGGCCCCAGGGTTTTGTTCCTGCATTGTTTTCTCTTGGGCGAGATATGTCCCAATTGGACGGTATGTGCCTACGAGGACTATTCTCGAACCCATAATTGTGAATTAAATTGCGAAAATTGTTACGGTCTAACCTGTGTAAAGCCTCCTTGGTGAGGTTTCTTCTTGTACTTTGAGGCTCCCTTGATTATTCGATGACCCCATGGCTTGATGAGGATTTGGGTGAGTGGAGATGCCAGCCAAGGTGCCTCTCTCAGAAGCAGGAGAGTGGACCCCAAAAGGATTTTTCTCCTCCTCCTCCATAGCAACCTCTTCAGCTTCCTCTCTCCTTAGGTCCTCTTGAACCACCCATGCGTCTTCTTCTCCGTTGTTAGAGGGTGAGGAAGACATGATGCCTGGCTCGACAGATCTGGCCGAAGATAGCAAGAAAAGAAAACAGAAGATTTCTCCGCGATACGGTGATCAATAGGTTCGGGGGGTATATAAAGATTTTTTATCTTGGGAAACAAGTAAGCTATAGAAAAACGGAGTTCGGAAGGTACCCCAGGTGGGCACAACCCAGCTGGGCGCGCCTGGTGTCTTGTGCTCACCAGGGTACGTTTCCTGGAAGTTTCTTATTTTCCTTTTTTTTATATTCCAAAACTGACAAAAAATATTTTTGCGGATTTTTCGGAGTCCGTTTACTTACCGTATCACGTACCTCCTTATTTTCACGATTTTGGGGTGTTCTGGAAGGACTCTTTTATGTGTTCTTCCGGTGTCAAAGTTTGGATAATATTACTTTCAACATTAATGGGCGTACTGAGATATAATGTTTTATTCGTTGCCACTTAACAACCTTTGGGTTAGTACCTTCGGCATTATTTATTTTAATAGCTCCAGAACGATAAACCTCCTTGATGACATGGGGTCCTTCCCATTTTGAGAGGAGTTTTCCTGCAAAGAATCTGAAACGAGAGTTGTAGAAAAGAACATATTCTCCAACTTTAAACTCACGCTTTTGAATTCTTTTATCATGCCATCTTTTAACCTTTTCTTTAAACAATTTAGCATTTTCATAAGCTTGGGTTCTCCATTCGTCTATGCTTTATGTTCTAAGATCAAATAACCTCTTTTCACCAGCAAGTTTGAAATCATAGTTGAGTTCTTTGATTGCCCAATATGCTTTGTGTTCTAACTCTAGAGGCAAATGACAAGCCTTTCCACAAACCATTTTATAAGGAGACATACCCATAGGATTTTTGTATGTTGTTCTATAAGCCCAAAGTGCATCATCTAATTTCTTAGACCAATTCTTCCTGGACCTATTGACAGTCTTTTGCAAAATTAATTTTATTTCTCTATTCCTAAGTTCAACTTGACCACTAGACCGAGGATGATAAGGTGATGCAATTCTATGGTTAACATCATACTTCGCAAGCATTTTGCGGAAAGCACCATGAATAAAGTGTGAACCGCCATCAGTCATTAAGTATCTAGGGACTCCAAACCTTGGGAAAATAACTTCCTTAAGCATTTTAATAGAGGTGTTGTGATCAACACTACTGATTGGAATAGCTTCTACCCACTTAGTAACATAATCAACAGCAACCAGAATATGTGTATACCCATTAGAGGAGGGAAAAGATCCCATGTAATCAATTCCCCAAACATCAAATGGTTCAACAGCAAGTGAATAATTCATAGGCATTTCTTGACGCTTACCGATATTACCTATTCTTTGACATTCATCACAAGATAGACGAACTTACGGGCATCCTTGAAGAGAGTAGGCCAATAAAATCCAGATTGCAATACCTTGTGAGCAGTTCTATCTCCAGCATGATGCCCTCCATAAGCTTCGGAGTGACATTTCCATAGGATTTGTCCCTGTTCATGCTCAGGTACACAGCGTCTAATAATACCATCTACTCCTTCTTTATAAAGATGTGGGTCATCCCAAAAGTAATGTCTTAAATCATAGAAGAATTTTTTGTTTTGTTGGTAAGTAAAGCTAGGTGGTAAATATTTAGCAACAATGTAATTAGCATAATCAGCATACCAAGGAGTGTTATGAGCAACATTTATTGCAGCTAACTGCTCATCAGGAAAACTATCATCAATAGGTAGTGGGTCATCAGGTACATTTTCAAGCCTAGACAAGTTATCAGCTATGGGGTTCTTAGCTCCTTTTCTATCAGTGATATGTAAATCAAATTCTTGTAGCAAGAGAACCCATCGAATAAGTCTAGGTTTAGCATCTTTCTTTTCCATAAGATATTTAATAGCAGCATGATCGGTGTGAACAATTACTTTTGAATCAACAATGTAAGGTCTAAATTTATCACAAGCAAACACCACTGCTAAGAATTCATTTTCAGTAGTAGCATAATTTAGTTGAGCACTGTCTAGAGTTTTACTAGCATAATGAATAACATTAAGTTTCTTACCAACTCTTTGTCCTAGAACAGCACCAACAACATAATCACTAACATAACACATAATTTCAAAAGGCAAGTTCCAATCAGGTGGTTGAACAATAGGTGCAGAAATTAAGGCTTTCTTTAGTGTTTCTGTGACGCCCCCGATTTGACCGTACACTAATCATGCACGCAAATGTGTACGATCAAGGTCAGGGACTCACGGGAAGATATCACAACACAACTCTACAACATAAATAAGTCATACAAGCATCATAATACAAGCCAGGGGCCTCGAGGGCTCGAATACAAGTGCTCGATCACAGACGAGTCAGCGGAAGCAACAATATCTGTGTACAGACATAAGTTAAACAAGTTTGCCTTAAGAAGGCTAGCACAAACTGGGGATACAGATCGAACGAGGCGCAGGCCTCCTGCCTGGGATCCTCCTAACTACTCCTGGTCGTCGTCAGCGGCCTGCACGTAGTAGTAGGCACCTCCAGCGTCGTAGGCGTCGTCGTCGACGGTGGCGTCTGGCTCCTGGGCTCCAGCATCTGGTTGTGACAACCAGATAGAAAAGAAAAGGGGAAAAGAGGGCGAGAAGCAACCGTGAGTACTCATCCAAAGTACTCGCAAGCAAGGAGCTACACTACATATGCATGGGTATATGTGTAAAGGGGGCATATCAGTGGACTGAACTGCAGAATGCTAGAATAAAAGGGAGATAGCTAGTCCTGTCAAAGACTACGCTTCTGGCCATCTCCATCTTGCAGCAAGTAGAAGAGAGTAGATTGAAGTCCTCCAAGTAGCATCGCATAGCATAATCCTACCCGGCGATCCCCTCCTCGTCGCCCTGTTAGAGAGCGATCACCGGGTTGTATCTGGCACTTGGAAGGGTGTATTTTATTCAGTATCCAGTTCTAGTTGTCATAAGGTCAAGGTACAACTCCGGGTCGTCCTTTTACCGAGGGACACGGCTATTCGAATAGATAAACTTCCCTGCAGGGGTGCACCACATAACCCAACACGCTCGATCCCATTTGGCCGGACACACTTTTCTGGGTCATGCCCGGCCTCGTAAGATCAACGCGTCGCAAACCCACCTAAGCACAACAGAGAGGTCAGCACGCCGGTCTAACCCTATGCGCGCAGGGGTCTGGGCCCATCGCCCTATGCACACCTGCACGTTGCGTACGCGGCCCGAAGCAGACCTAGCCTAGTGGCGTTCCAGTCCAGTCCGGCGCGCGCCACTCAGTCGCTGACGTCAAGAAGGCTTCGGCTGATACCACGACGCCGGGATACCCATAACTACTCCCGCGTAGATGGTTAGTGCGTATAGACCAAATGGCCAGACTCAGATCAAATACCAAGATCTCGTTAAGCGCGTTAAGTAACCGCGAATGCCGACCAGGGCCAGGCCCACCTCTCACCTGGGTGGTCTCAACCTGCCCTGTCGCTCCGCCACAAAGATCCACTTGCGGGTACTCCTACGAGCCGACCCGACTTTAGTCATCACATGTGTCATGTATGTAGTATATAAGTATATACCTGCGATCACCGCCCAGGTGATCACGGCCCGATAGTATAGCACAGCAGACGGACAAGAATGTAGGGCCACTGATGGAAATCAAGCATCCTATACTAAGCATGTAGGATTGCAGGTAAATGTATCAACAGTAGTAGCAAGGATAGGCTATGCATCAGGATAGGATATCGAAAAGCAGTAACATGCTACACTACTCTAATGCAAGCAGTATAGAGAAGAATAGGCGATATCTGGTGATCAAGGGGGGGCTTGCCTGGTTGCTCTGGCAAGTAGGAGGGGTCGTCAACTCCGTAGTCGAACTGGGCAGCAGCAGTGTCGGTCTCGTAGTCTAGCGGAGAGAAGAGGGGGAAGAAACAGTAAATACAATGCAAACATAAGCATGATGATGCGTGACATGACAATGAGCGGTGCTAGGTGTGCCCTAACGCGACAGTAGGTGGTACGGACGAAGGGGGGGAACATCCGGCGGGGCCCGCATGTCAGTGGCTGGGCCTGCCCAGTCAGCACGTTGACTGGGTTGACCGAGTCAACGGGGCCCACGGGGCCCACTGGCAGTGGCACTGGGGTGGCCCCAGGCCAGCCACGTCGGCGGCCGGCGCCGGAGCGACTCCGGCGACCAAAACCGCGGCGGCCCCTCGCCGGAGTTGGCCGGAATCGCGCTACGGGGCTCGGGGAGGAGCGGGGCTAGGCCCATTCGAAGGAGCTCGCAGCGCCGCATCCAGTGGTGGCCGGGGCTTCGCCGGACTTGGCCGGAATCGGCGCCGGCGAGCGGCGGAGGCGGCGGCGCGCACGGGTGCCCGACGGAAACGAGGCTACGGCGGGCTATCGAGCAAGCGGAGGGGCTGGGGGGCATCTACGTGCTGTGGGGAGTGCAGCGGGCTTGAGCCAGTGACCAAAAGGTCACCGGAGACCCGCCGGCGACGAGCTCCGCGGAGCGGCGTTCGGGCGCGCGTGGGGAAGCAGCTAGGGGGCGCGCGAGAGAGAAAGGACAGGGGAGGAGGGGGGAGAAGCTCACGGCGAGGCTGTAGGGGGACGGCAGCGTGCTCGGGGAGGCTCGTCGGAGGCGAAACGGGGCGGCGATCGACGGCGGCCGTGCGGGAAAGAAGAGCTCGGGGAGGTCGTTGCAGGGGCTCCGGTCTCCAACGGGCTGCACCAGACGATGCAGCGGGCGACGGCGGTCCTTGGAGACACCGTGGGGCGGCGAGGCGGCCACGGTGGCCGTGGGAACGACGGTGAACGGCGGCGACCGCGTCGGGCGTGGGGAAGGGAGGAGCGGCGTGGATCTGGGGGGGGGGAAGAGAGAGGCGCAGAGGCCGAGAGGTGAGCGGGGGTGAGTGGGAGAGGGGCCCGAGGAGGCGGGCGGAGCTGGCGTCCTTATCCTCCCCGTCGCCGGCGAGGTGGTGCGGCGGGGACCGGCCCTGTTCCGACCCCGGTCGGGGGAACAGGGAGGGGGAGGGCGAGTGGGAGATGGGCTAGGCCGGCTGGGCCGGGGGTCGGCCCAGTTGGGCCAGGGGTCCAGTGGGGGGGAGGGCCTTCTCCTTTTTCTTTTTCTTTATTTATTTTCTTTTCTGTTTTATTTGATTTAAAAGTATTAAGGTATTTTATAAAAATGTGTTTTCTCCACCATAATTACCAGTGTATTATTTGGCACCCACCGAACATTTTTGTTTAAATTTTTGAAAACTTTTATTTTCCACTTTAATTTTAATTGAAGTTTGAATTAGGAGTTTGAAAATAAATGTGATTCCAATGTGATCAAGCCCTGTTTAGCAACATGATTAGCTTAATCACAGAGAGTTACTGTAGCAGGATTCTCGGGGTGTTACAAATCTCCTCCACTACAAGAAATCTCGTCCCGAGATTTAGGAGGTAGAAGGAAACAGTGCGGGGTATTCTTCGCGCAGACGATCCTCTCGTTCCCAAGTGGCCTCATCTTCAGAATGGTGCGACCACTGGACTTTGAGAAACTTGATCACCTTCTGACGTGTGCGGCGTTCAGCTTGGTCGAGAATGTGGACCGGATGCTCCTTATAGGAGAGGTCTTGCTGCAATTCGAGTACTTCATGATCCACAGCTCGGATTGGGTCCTTGAAGCAACGGCGGAGCTGTGACACATGGAACACATCGTGAACCTGAGAAAGGTTCGGCGGTAGCTCCAGTTGGTATGCCACTTTTCCACGCCTTTCGAGAATAAGGAATGGGCCAATATATCGAGGAGCTAGTTTGCCCTTGATTCCGAAGCGGTGAGCACCCTTCATAGGTGTGACTCGAAGATAAGCCTTTTCGCCAGGTTGATAGACCATGTCCTTATGATGACGGTCATACTGACTCTTCTGACGTGACTGAGCAGTCTTGAGATTCTCGCGAATAATGCGGACTTGTTCTTGGCATCTTGGATAATATCCGGACCAAAGAGTGGACGTTCCCCAGTTTCTGACCAGTTCAGAGGGGTTGGGCACTTTCGTCCATATAACACTTCGAAGGGGGCCATCTTCAGACTAGCTTGATAGCTATTATTATAAGAGAACCCAGCATACGGGAGAGATTCCTCCCATTTCTTGCCGAAGGAAATAACGCAAGCTCGAAGCATGTCTTCGAGAACTTGATTGACGCGTTCAACTTGCCCTTGCGATTGAGGATGAAATGCAGTACTGAATGACAGATGAGTTCCCATAGCTTCTTGGAAACTTGCCCAGAATCTTGAAGTGAATAAGCTGCCACGGTCTGAGCTGATAACCAATGGAATACCGTGGAGTGAAACAATCCTGGACATATAGAGCGTTGCCAACTGGCTAGCAGTGATCGTTTCTTTGACTGCCAGGAAATGTGCAACTTTGGAAAGCCGGTCAATGACGACAAGAATAGCATCATTACCTTTCTGTGATTTGGGAAATCCAGTGACGAAGTCCATCTCAACATGGTCCCATTTCCATTCAGGAATAGAGATAGGTTGCAGAGTTCCAGCAGGCCTTTGATGTTCTGCTTTGATACGACGGCAAACGTCACACTCAGCAACATAACGAGCAATGTCTTGCTTCATATTAGACCACCAGAATCTCTGACGGATGTCTTGGTACATCTTTGTACTACCAGGGTGGATACATAGAGGCGTATCATGAGCTTCTTTCATGTCGGGTCCCCGATTCTAAGTCACACCGATCTAGCCTGTAACACCTCATATCACCTTGCGGCCTCACGCACGGTATTCCCACGGGTGTCGCCTTACCATGGCCCGGGACCGTTTGCGCCTTTTGGCTCACGTATATGATAATGTCGCTAGTATCCATATGACAGAGAACCCGGGCCGACATGGCTAGTCGTGAACCCAAAGCGGCACTAACATATGGGGACAGGCATACATGAATCAACATCGAACGTGTCGGTCAGCAGCGTGCGAATCTGGGCTGTAGCGCTGGGCTAACAGGACTCCGGGAACCCAGGCTGTAGCAGGCTAGGCAGGACTCCGGATGTCACCGCGTGACATTTCCCCGAAGGGACAGACACCGGAACGATATGAAACACATGCCGGCCAGTCAAGTGTCCAGAGCAGTAGTGCTGGGCTAGCAGGACTCCGGTGAACCGGGCTGTAGCGGACTACTATGGCTCAAGGAGGCACTAGACTACATTTCCCCATAAGAGAGGCTGCTAAGGATAGACAACTAGATTGTCGGATCCCACACATACCAAGCATTTCAATCATACACACAATATGCTCGATATGTGCAAATACAACATGGCATCACAACAAGACTCTACGACTCAGAGTATTTATTCATTAGGCTCCGAAGAGCTAGATATTACAAACATGGGTCTCATGACCCAACATTCAGAGCATACAAGTCAAAGCACATGCGGAAGCTTAACATGTCTGAGTACAGACATCTACAAATGAAAAAGGCTGAGAAGCCTGACTATCTACCAGATCCTGCCGGGGGCACAAGATCGTAGCTGAGGTATCAAGCTAAACGTCGAAGTCCACACGGAACTACTAGCGAGACTGACGTCTCTCTGCAAAACATAAAATAGGCAAACGTGAGTACAAATGTACCCAGCAAGACTTACATCAGAACTAGCTACATATGCATCGGTATCAACAAAGGGGTGGTGGAGTTTAACTGCAGCAAGCCAGCTTTGACTCAGTGGCTATCCTGAACTATGACTGCAAGCAACTCTTTTGAGGTGGCGCACACGAGTCCACATAATCACCATACCAATACACCACTATGGATCCGCTCCCGTCTCCCTACGAGAACGCCATCCATAGCACTCACGCTTATCTTGCGCATTTTAGAGTATCCACTTTCACTTGTCTATGAACTGTTATAGGCAACCCAGAAGTCCATTTCCGCGGACACGGCTATTCGAATAGATGATGTTAACCCTGCAGGGGTGTACTTCGACACACACGCTCTCACCACTTACCGCCGTTTACACGACATGTACTCGGCAACCTTCAAGCGGAGGCCCAGCGAGGGTGTCGGCCACAGCCTACCTAAACACTCAAGTCTCTAGTCCAGGTTTATCGCCTATTCAGGTTCCATCCGCAGGGAGTCCGGCCGAGGTTTCCACATACGGCCCCGAACGATGTGTGCAGGGTTCCGAGACACCAAACGGGCGCCCGGCATGCCCGACCACGTGCCTACCGCATCACAGCCCACCCCTCCGGTCAGCGCTGCCCACGGCCTCCAGCATACTACAAACACCAGAAACTACTTGCAACTCCTGGACAGAGGACAAGGGTGATTGAGAAGCCGAGAGGGTCCATTGGTTTCGGGCCCAATGCGTGGTAGTAACTGTATCATGGATCACAAACACAGAACTCAGTTCCTGAGGACGGCTTCAATGAGACAACCCACCATGTACTCCTACATGGCCTCTCACCGCTACCTTTACCAAATCGTGTTCACACACTTAGCTCGCACACAGTAGGACATGTTCATCACCATTCCAACTCATCCCCGATGAATCAGACCCGACTCAACTCTAAGCAGTAGCAGGCATGACAAACAAGCATGAATGAGTAGGCACATCCGGGCTCAAACAACTCCTACTCATGCTAGTGGGTTTCATCTATTTACTGTGGCAATGACAGGTCATGCAGAGGATAAGGGGTTCAACTACCGCAACAAGTAACGGTTGAATCATTGTTGTCCTAATGTAGTAAAAGAGAGCAGGAGCGAGAGAGTGGGATTGTATCGGAATGAACAAGGGGGTTATGCTTGCCTGGCACTTCTGAAGATATTATAGTTCTTCATCGGTGTCATCGAACTCATCGTCGGAATCACGGCTTATCGAGAGGGGACAATCACCGGCAAACAAGGAAGAACACAATCAATGCAATGCAACAATTATGATGCATGATTATGACATGTCAAGAATGTTATGATTTACACTAATGCATCTAGCAACAGTTTAAATGAGGTCCATATGAGCTAAGGGTTCATATGCAAACTCCATATTTAGCATCTATAATGTCATTATCATGTTTTCACCTATACAGCAGGTATAACTTAGTTTGACATGCATGAAAATGATACAGATGGATAGATTGCATTTTTCTGATAATTTTTCATATATAAATTATTTCATTCTGAGCTACGGTTGATTTTATATGATTTTTAGAAGTTTATACTATTTTCTGGAATTTTTTGAATAAACTTAAATCCAGATAATGCTTTACTGCGTCAGCCTGACGTCATCACTGCGTCAGCGAGTCAACGGGCTGGCCAGGGTCAAACCTGACCCGTGGGACCTGCCTGTCAGTCTCTCAGTGCCTAATTAAGTTTAGGTTTTAAACTAAACTAACTTTTAACAGGGGCTGGCCCCACACGTCAGTGGGTCAGGGGGAAGTCAAACCCCGGTCAAGCAGGGTCAAACCCGCCGGACTTGGTCCACGGCTCGTCGCCGGTGAAACCCGGTACGGCGGAGGGGCTCGGGATTTGCCCACGGTCGACCAAATCGACCGCGGTTTGGTCCTACGCGTAGCTGGGGCTCGCGCGCATCTAGTAGGCCAAGCGGGAGGAGCTGGGGTGGTCTAAGTCGACGGCGGCGAGCACGAATGCGGCGGCCGGAGTTCGGGCGTCGGTGGTTTTGCTGTTGTAGCGTGCTAGTGGGTGAATGGATGCACTAGCGAGACGCTACGAGGTGCGATGAGTGTGTTAGGCACCGCGCGTGACCAAATGGTCACCGGAGTGATGCTGGCGTCGAGCTCGCGCGGCGGTGTGCTACGGTGAGCAAGGGGGCGGCGTCTACAATGAGCAAACGGAGCGGAGAGGAGGGGGGTTCGACGCAGGGGCTCACAGTGAGTGCAGAGGTGGCCTCGGCGTGCTCGGGGAAGCACTGGAGCGAGCGGGGCGGCGAGAGGGATCTCGTCGGCGGGAGGTTGGGGACGAGCTCGGTGAGGACATTCGGGGGCTTTCGGCGGGGCGTGGCTTGGTGAGGGGGCGGAGGACGGAGTGGCGGAGCTTCTGGGCGTCGAGGCGAGGCGTGGGGTGGCCGGTGGCCATGGCTACGGCGAGCGGCGTCGACGAGCTCCGCTCGGGTGTGCTCGGGAGAGGGAGCAGAGGGCGAGGGAGAGAGCAGAGAGTGAGGGAGAGGAGCGAGGAGCTTCGGGGCGTCGTCGTGGCATCGCCAGGAGGGGCCGGGGAAGCAGGAGGTGGCGCGGGCGCGTGCTCGGCGGCGGTGCGCTGTCCCCCTCCTCTGCCTACTGGCAAAGGTAGGTGGTGACTGGCATGGGCCAGGTGGGCCGGCCCAGTCCAGGTAAGCGCCAGGTAATACTCCTTTCTCTCTCTTTACTTTAATTGTTTCTGTTTTCTATTTATTTTGATCTGTTTTGAATTAGTAAAAATACTAACTCATTTTGTAAAATCCTGATAAAAATTGTGGGCACTTTTGAAAATATTTCCAACAGCCCTCAACTAGTTTCAGAATTATTAGAGCATTTAAAATATTTATAGGATTTAAATGCCCCAATTCAAATACAATATGAGTTAATTCAAAAATCCAAAAATGACCTAGAAATATGTTTATCATTTTTGGCAGAGGTTTTTACCTTTATCAAAAATCATGAACATTTCTAAAGGGCATTTGGGTTCATTGAAAATGTTTTTAAGTTGAACCTAGTTGAGTTCTTTTGGGTGCTAGGGATTGATCACCCCTATTTCAAGTTTAAGCAAAATTTAAACATGATGCATGAGGAACAAGCAAAGTCAGACAAGGGCTGATCTGGGGCTGTGACATTTCATAACTTCCTGTGTCATATCCAGGTTTTTCTCTGCACATGGCACCACTAGGCGGCCCTTGAAGTATAAGGTGCCATCTTCAGCAATGGTGAAGAATGAGGGCTTTCCTTCTGCGAGGTAGCGCTTAATCTTGTGGGCTTCAGAGTCATACTTCTGTAGCCTTTTGATGCTGTCCTCGAGATCTGGTTTAGCAACTAGGGTATTGAGGGAACCCTGGGTAACAACGTGGAGGTTCACCTTGCCAAACTCCTTAGGAGGGGGAGCGAGTGCACCCGGAGGAACAATATGGAGGTTCAGCTTCCTGAATTCTTCAACAAGCGAGGGCTAAACTTTGTGAACCTGGAGGTGGTTGCAGTAAGACTTGCGGCTCAAGGCATCAGCCATTACATTAGCCTTGCCTGGCGTATAGGAAATACCCAAGTCAAAGTCTGCAACAAGCTCCATCCATCTCTGCTGACGGAGGTTCAGATCTGGCTGAGTAAACAGATACTTCAGACTTTGGTGGTCACTGAAGATCTCGCAACGATTACCGAGAAGGTAATGTCGCCACTGCTTCAGCGCATGAATGACAGCAGCAAGTTCGAGGTCGTGAACTGGGTAGTTCTCTTTGTTAGGGCGCAATTGCCGAGAGGCATAAGCAATCACTTTGCGGTCTTGCATTAGGACACAGCCTAATCCTTGACGGGAAGCGTCGCAGTAAATGACAAAGTCCTTCTTAGTATCAGGTGGAGCTAGAACTGGAGCAGAAGTCAACTTGTCTTTGAGTGCCTGGAAACTTTCCTGACATTTGTCTGTCCATTGGAACTTGACACCCTTATGCAACAGGTTAGTCAGAGGCCTGGCGATCTTAGAGAAGTTCTCGACAAATCGACGGCAATAGCTGGCGAGACCGAGAAAACTTCTGACTTGCTTAACGTTCTTGGGAGGAGTCCAATCAAGAATAGCCTGAACTCGCTCGGGGTTGACGGCAATACCATCCTTAGAGATGACATGACCAAGATAGGTTACTTCCGGTAGCCAGAATTCACATTTGGAGAACTTGGCATATAGTTGATGCTCTCGTAGCTTTTCCAGCACAAGTCGAAGATGTTCGGCATGTTCTTCTTCGTTCTTGGAAAATACCAGGATATCATCCAGATAAACCACGACGAACTTGTCGAGGTAATCCATGAATATATAGTTCATCAGACGAGAGAAGGTGGCTGGAGCATTGGTTAAACCGAAAGACATGACGGTGTACTCGTATGAACCATAGCGAGTCACGAAGGCGGTCTTTGGGATATCCTCTTCTCGAACATGGATCTGGTGGTAGCCCAACCTCAAGTCGAGCTTAGAGAACACTGACGAACCCGCCAGTTGATCATACAGATCATTGATCCGAGGAAGGGGGTATTTATTCTGAATGGTAGCTTGGTTTATAGGACGGTAGTCTTGAACCAATCGGTTAGTCCCATCCTTCTTCTTGACAAAGAGAGAAGGTGCTCCCCAAGGAGAGCAACTTGGGCGAATGAATCCTTTGCGAAGAGATTTGTTGATTTCCTCCTTAAGCTCAAGGAGTTCATGCGGCGGCATTTTGTAGGGTCGCTTGGCTATAGGAGTGGTGCCTGGTTTCAAGTCGATGATGAATTCGACAGCTCTAGCAGGGGGAATCCCTGGAAGTTCTTCAGGGAAGACGTCGAGGAATTCACGCACGACGGGAATGTTTTCAATGCCCTCGAGTGGTGCAGCGTTTAGTGCATTCAATGCATAGAGCCTTGCCTCGGCATTTTGCACCAGATGAGCTTGGTAAGCAACTATTTCATCTGAAGGGTGTAGCAGATGGACGGTCTTAGTGGCGCAAACTATAGAAGCAGTATGCGCTTTCAACCAATCCATACCCAAAATGAGGTCGATGTTAGACGACTTCAGGATAATGGGAGAGGCATAGAATTCCAGCCCTTCGATTTCCACGGGGACATCGATGCCAACCAAGGAGGTTTGACACTGTCCCACGGGGGTTTTGACCAATACAGAGGTGTTCATCTCCTCACATTTAACGTCGTGCTTGTATGCAAAATCTTCTGACATGAATGAATGCGATGCACCTGTATCAAATAAAACGGATGCTGGTACTGAATTTACGAGGAGTGTACCCATCACAGTAGCAGGCTGGTCTTGAGCTTCGTTGAGATCAACGTGGTTGGCATGAGCACGACCATAAGACTTAGCATTGTTGTTGCGGGGCTGATTGTTACCACGGCCAGTTGCTGGAAGGGCCAGTTGATTCTGGTTCTGGTTGCATTCTTTAGCACGGTGCCCTGGTTGACCACACCTGAAGCACAAGCCATTATTCGGAGTGGGAACAGGAGCTTGGGATGGTGGAGCTGGAAGTCTTGACTGCCTAGACGGTGGTGGAGGCAGACGAGGTGCAGCATAGGTCTGCCTTGGGGCAGATGCATTTGGACGGTACATGCTGTTCGGGATCCATATCTTACGCTTCTGTGAGGGCGGGCCCGAAGATGAGCCCGTGTCACGGTTGCGCCTGTGAGAGCTCTGGTATTCCTGCAGACCAGTTTCGACATTGATGGCCTTGTTCACCAAGGTGGAGAAATCAGCAAAGCCATGCACTAGAAGTGCGAGCTTGATGTCAGCTTGAAGGCCATCACGGAACTTCTCCTGTCTGCGTGCATCAGTTGCAATGTCTTCTTCAGCATAGCGGGACAAGTCCAGAAACTCCCGCTGATAAGCTTCGACAGTTTTGTTGCCTTGGGTGAGGTTGCGGAACTCACGCTTCTTCCGGTCCATGACTCCCTGAGGAATGAAGCGGGCACGGAAAGCAGCTTGGAAGTCTGGCCAGGTGATGATTGTTCCAGCTGGTAGAGTACGCCTGTGGCTGTCCCACCATTGAGCTGCGGGTCCCTTCAAGAAGAAGGAAGCAAAGGTGACATAGCTGGCAGGGGCTACATCAGCAGACTCCATCTCATAGGTGATGTCACGGAGCCAGTCATCAGCATCCAGAGGCTGAGTTGAGCTGCGGTAGATGGTTGGGTTGAGGCGTATGAAATCTTGAAGAGTCACTTGGGCTTGCTGCTGGTTCATATTGGGGCGAGGAAACTGAGCCATCATATTTTCCATGAACTGGCGGTTCAGTTCAAACTGTTGGATCATACCAGCCATGTACTCAGGTGGTGGTGGGGCATCGCCACCACGACCACGACCACCTGGTCTAACCATCCTGCTAATATATAACAGGGGTAGTTCAGCATTGAGAAATTTGCAATGACAAGAATCATTCGTGATGAAACATGCATAATGAAAAGAGCACGATAGCTACTACATAGTAGTCGGCATAACTTACAAAAGGGGTCATGCATAGAGTTCAGTACATAGAGTTCAGTACATAGACTAAAACATCATAGGCGGCACACAGGCTCGCGGCGAATGCATCTAACAATACAAGCAAGCCTACATCAGTCCCAAGAGGTACTGTGGAGGTAATCGTAGCCCGACAGCTGGTAGTGAGGCAACGGATAGCCCTCCACGTCAGCAGACTGGGGGCCGCGGATACTCAGGTGTAGAGCCCGACGCTCAGGTGGCAGAAGAGGACCAAGTGCGGGAGAGTAGCCTCCCACCTCTGGCCAACCGACACCGTGGGGCATCACGGTCCTGGCTGGGTAGATCGCAGTACGTGGTACCTGTCCAGACCGGACAAAGGGGTGCAGCAGCGTCAGAGCACGGTAAAGGTGCTGACGAGTGGTGTACATCTCGTGGCGAAGAGCTCGGTTAGTTCGATCCAGCCCATCAGCATGCAGAACCAGGTGCTGATGGTAGAAGGGCTCTCGGGTGACAGTGGAGTAGGCAGCAGTATAGTATCCCTCCGCACCAACATCAGAGGCGATAGCAATGTGCCTGAAAGGGGAGGTGTCCAACTCCTGATACTCTCCACGAAGACGTGTCAGAGCAGCATAGGCAGCATCGTGGACAGCCATATCGATGGTCACACCAACACCATGTGCGGTGTGCAGCACAGTAGTGGAGTCGTACTCCCGAGAGTAGAGGTGGACGATGGCACGGTACTGCTCCTGGTTAAAGTCCTGGTACTCCTCGTAGACGGTGTACTCAGGGTGCCAGCGATAACCCAGATAGGTCATCATCTCAGCTAGCACCGCAGGTGATCCCGAGGCACCAATGGCCATCGTGTGGCGAACGACCTGCCTCGTGGGTTCCATCTGAAAGCAAAGACGTTTCAAAGGAGTCAAATGACAGTGTGTGAATTGTTCAAAATACTACTCTAAGAAACAACTATGGTTTATCCAACTTTGGGGTGAACGCGGTCACGGGATCCTAGTGTTAAAGTTAGTAAATTCGTTTAACCCGAGTAGAACAGAGTTCAGAGTCCGAGAGTAAAGGTCGAGGAGTAAAAGATCCTAGTACCACCCAATGGCGACGTGGGCCCGTAAGACACACAGCCATGTTAGTAAAAGTTTTGTAATGTCTAGACTCGACTTGGGCCAAGGAGTGTGGAAGGGGGGATTCCTACAGGCAGTTGGCTCTGATACCAACTTGTGACGCCCCCGATTTGACCGTACACTAATCATGCACGCAAATGTGTACGATCAAGGTCAGGGACTCACGGGAAGATATCACAACACAACTCTACAACATAAATAAGTCATACAAGCATCATAATACAAGCCAGGGGCCTCGAGGGCTTGAATACAAGTGCTCGATCACAGACGAGTCAGCGGAAGCAACAATATCTGTGTACAGACATAAGTTAAACAAGTTTGCCTTAAGAAGGCTAGCACAAACTGGGATACAGATCGAACGAGGCGCAGGCCTCCTGCCTGGGATCCTCCTAACTACTCCTGGTCGTCGTCAGCGGCCTGCACGTAGTAGTAGGCACCTCCAGCGTCGTAGGCGTCGTCATCGACGGTGGCGTCTGGCTCCTGGGCTCCAGCATCTGGTTGTGACAACCAGATAGAAAAGAAAAGGGGAAAAGAGGGCGAGAAGCAACCGTGAGTACTCATCCAAAGTACTCGCAAGCAAGGAGCTACACTACATATGCATGGGTATATGTGTAAAGGGGGCATATCAGTGGACTGAACTGCAGAATGCCAGAATAAAAGGGAGATAGCTAGTCCTGTCGAAGACTACGCTTCTGGCCATCTCCATCTTGCAGCAAGTAGAAGAGAGTAGATTGAAGTCCTCCAAGTAGCATCGCATAGCATAATCCTACCCGGCGATCCCCTCCTCGTCGCCCTGTTAGAGAGCGATCACCGGGTTGTATCTGGCACTTGGAAGGGTGTATTTTATTCAGTATCCAGTTCTAGTTGTCATAAGGTCAAGGTACAACTCCGGGTCGTCCTTTTACCGAGGGACACGGCTATTCGAATAGATAAACTTCCCTGCAGGGGTGCACCACATAACCCAACACGCTCGATCCCATTTGGCCGGACACACTTTTCTGGGTCATGCCCGGCCTCGTAAGATCAACGCGTCGCAGACCCACCTAAGCACAACAGAGAGGTCAGCACGCCGGTCTAACCCTATGCGCGCAGGGGTCTGGGCCCATCGCCCTATGCACACCTGCACGTTGCGTACGCGGCCCGAAGCAGACCTAGCCTAGTGGCGTTCCAGTCCAGTCCGGCGCGCGCCACTCAGTCGCTGACGTCAAGAAGGCTTCGGCTGATACCACGACGCCGGGATACCCATAACTACTCCCGCGTAGATGGTTAGTGCGTATAGACCAAATGGCCAGACTCAGATCAAATACCAAGATCTCGTTAAGCGCGTTAAGTAACCGCGAATGCCGACCAGGGCCAGGCCCACCTCTCACCTGGGTGGTCTCAACCTGCCCTGTCGCTCCGCCACAAAGATCCACTTGCGGGTACTCCTACGAGCCGACCCGACTTTAGTCATCACATGTGTCATGTATGTAGTATATAAGTATATACCTGCGATCACCGCCCAGGTGATCACGGCCCGATAGTATAGCACAGCAGACGGACAAGAATGTAGGGCCACTGATGGAAATCAAGCATCCTATACTAAGCATGTAGGATTGCAGGTAAATGTATCAACAGTAGTAGCAAGGATAGGCTATGCATCAGGATAGGATATCGAAAAGCAGTAACATGCTACACTACTCTAATGCAAGCAGTATAGAGAAGAATAGGCGATATCTGGTGATCAAGGGGGGGCTTGCCTGGTTGCTCTGGCAAGTAGGAGGGGTCGTCAACTCCGTAGTCGAACTGGGCAGCAGCAGTGTCGGTCTCGTAGTCTAGCGGAGAGAAGAGGGGGAAGAAACAGTAAATACAATGCAAACATAAGCATGATGATGCGTGACATGACAATGAGCGGTGCTAGGTGTGCCCTAACGCGACAGTAGGTGGTACCGACGAAGGGGGGAACATCCGGCGGGGCCCGCATGTCAGTGGCTGGGCCTGCCCAGTCAGCACGTTGACTGGGTTGACCGAGTCAACGGGGCCCACGGGGCCCACTGGCAGTGGCACTGGGGTGGCCCCAGGCCAGCCACGTCGGCGGCCGGCGCCGTAGCGACTCCGGCGACCAAAACCGCGGCGGCCCCTCGCCGGAGTTGGCCGGAATCGCGCTACGGGGCTCGGGGAGGAGCGGGGCTAGGCCCATTCGAAGGAGCTCGCAGCGCCGCATCCAGTGGTGGCCGGGGCTTCGCCGGACTTGGCCGGAATCGGCGCCGGCGAGCGGCGGAGGCGGCGGCGCGCACGGGTGCCCGACGGAAACGAGGCTACGGTGGGCTATCGAGCAAGCGGAGGGGCTGGGGGGCATCTACGTGCTGTGGGGAGTGCAGCGGGCTTGAGCCAGTGACCAAAAGGTCACCGGAGACCCGCCGGCGACGAGCTCCGCGGAGCGGCGTTCGGGCGCGCGTGGGGAAGCAGCTAGGGGGCGCGCGAGAGAGAAAGGACAGGGGAGGAGGGGGGAGGAGCTCACGGCGAGGCTGTAGGGGGACGGCAGCGTGCTCGGGGAGGCTCGTCGGAGGCGAAACGGGGCGGCGATCGACGGCGGCCGTGCGGGAAAGAAGAGCTCGGGGAGGTCGTTGCAGGGGCTCCGGTCTCCAACGGGCTGCACCAGACGATGCAGCGGGCGACGGCGGTCCTTGGAGACACCGTGGGGCGGCGAGGCGGCCACGGTGGCCGTGGGAACGACGGTGAACGGCGGCGACCGCGTCGGGCGTGGGGAAGGGAGGAGCGGCGTGGATCTGGGGGGGGGAAGAGAGAGGCGCAGAGGCCGAGAGGTGAGCGGGGGTGAGTGGGAGAGGGGCCCGAGGAGGCGGGCGAAGCTGGCGTCCTTATCCTCCCCGTCGCCGGCGAGGTGGTGCGGCGGGGACCGGCCCTGTTCCGACCCCGGTCGGGGGAACAGGGAGGGGGGAGGGCGAGTGGGAGATGGGCTAGGCCGGCTGGGCCGGGGGTCGGCCCAGTTGGGCCAGGGGTCCAGTGGGGGGGAGGGCCTTCTCCTTTTTCTTTTTCTTTATTTATTTTCTTTTCTGTTTTATTTGATTTAAAAGTATTTAGGTATTTTATAAAAATGTGTTTTCTCCACCATAATTACCAGTGTATTATTTGGCACCCACCGAACATTTTTGTTTAAATTTTTGAAAACTTTTATTTTCCACTTTAATTTTAATTGAAGTTTGAATTAGGAGTTTGAAAATAAATGTGATTCCAATGTGATCAAGCCCTGTTTAGCAACATGATTAGCTTAATCACAGAGAGTTACTGTAGCAGGATTCTCGGGGTGTTACAGTTTCGAAGGCTTCTAAACAATCATCATCAAAAACAAAAGGAACATCCTGTTGCAAAAGATTCGTAAGAGGCCTAGAAATTTTAGAGAAGTCTTTGATAAATCTCCTATAGAAACCAGCATGACCTAGGAAACTACGAATACCTTTGATATCTTTAGGACATGGCATTTTCTCAATTGTGTCAACCTTAGCTTGGTCCACTTCAATACCTCTTTCAGAAATTTTATGACCCAAGACAATACCTTCATTGACCATAAAGTGGCACTTCACCCAATTCAAGACAAGATTTGTTTACTCGCATCTCTGCAAAACTCGGTCAAGATTGCTTAAACAGTCATCAAAAGACTTCCCATAAACAGAGAAATCATCCATGAAAACCTCAACAATCTTTTCACGAAATTCAGATAATATAGCAGTCATACATCTTTGAAAGGTAACAGGTGCATTGCATAAACCGAAAGGCATACGTCTATAAGCATAAATTCCGAAGGGACAAGTAAAAGTGGTCTTTTTAGATCAGGTTGAGAAACAGGTATTTGTGAAAAACCAGAATATCCATCAAGGAAGCAAAAGTGTGTGTGCTTAGATAGTCTTTCTAGCATTTGATCAATAAAAGGCAGAGGGTAGTGATCTTTTCTAGTTGCTTTATTTAATTTTCTAAAATTAATTACCATCCTATAGCCTGTAACAATTCTTTGTGGAATAAGTTCATTCTTGTCATTAGGAACAACAGTAGTACCTCCTTTCTTAGGGACACAATGAACAGGACTTACCCATCTACTGTCAGCTATGGGATAGATTATACCTGCTTCCAGAAGTTTTAAGATTTCCGTTCTTACCATTTCCTTCATTTTCGGATTTAACCGACGTCGGTGATCAACAACGGGTTTAGCATCAGGTTACATATTAATTTTGTGCTGACATAGAGTGGGGCTAATGCCCTTTAAATCATCAAGAGTATATCCAATAGCAGCTCGGTGCTTCCTTAGAACTTTCAATAATCTTTCTTCTTCATGTTCTGAAAGGTTAGCACTAATAATAACAGGATATATCTTCTTTTCATCAAGATAAGCATATTTCAAAGTGTTTGGCAGTTGTTTTAATTCAAACACAGGATCACCTTTAGGTGGAGGAGGACTCCTAGAGTTTCAATAGGCAAATTGTGTTTAAGCAGAGGATGTTGTTCAAAGAAAATCTTATCTATTTCATTTCTTTCATGCATATGTAAACCATTTTCATGGTCTAGCAAATATTGTTCTAAAGGATCAGTAGGTGGTACGGCAATAGAAGCAAGACCAATTATTTCATCCTCACTAGGCAATTCTTTTTCATGAAGCTTTCTACTAAACTTGGAAAATTTAAACTCATGAGACTCATCACCAAAACTAACACCGATAATTTGTTTCTCACAGTCTATTCTAGCATTAACAGTGTTCAAGAAAGGTCTACCAAAGATACTGGGGCAAAAGTCATCTTGTGGGGAACCAAGAACAAGAAAATCACTAGGGTATTTTATTTTCCCACACAAGACTTCAACATTTCTAACAATCCCCATTGGTGATATAGTGTCTCTATTAGCAAGTTTAATAGTAACATCTATGTCTTCTATTTCTGCAGGTGCTATGTCATTCATAATTTCTTGATATAAGGAATAAGGAATAGCACTCACGCTAGCACCTATGTCAAACCATGATAATAGTGATCTCCTATTTTAACTGAGACAATGGGCATGCGAACAACAGGTCTATGTTTATCCTTTTTATCAGGTTTGGCAATTCTAGCAGCTTCTTCGCAGAACTAAATAACATGCCCATCTACATTTTCCTCCAGGAGAACCTTAACCATAGCAATACTAGGTTCTACTTTAATTTGTTCATCAGGTCTAGGTGTTCTAATGTATCTTTTGTTGACCATAGTTGAAACTTTAGCATGTTCCTTTATTCTAACAGGGAAAGGTGGTTTCTCAATATAAGTTGTAGGAACAACTGGATCAACATTGTAAAGTAGTATAGTTTCTTCTTTAACTGGTACCGGTTCTTTAATTTCTTCTTTAATAGGTGGGTGATATTTAAACCACTTCTC
Organism: Triticum aestivum; assembly: GCF_018294505.1. Taxonomy (NCBI): domain Eukaryota; kingdom Viridiplantae; phylum Streptophyta; class Magnoliopsida; order Poales; family Poaceae; genus Triticum; species Triticum aestivum. The sequence goes on along the minus strand of NC_057799.1, from coordinate 423,518,048 downwards.
CTTAGGGAGATCAACATGAGTAGCAAATGATTGAAAAAAGGAAGCTACTATCTCAGAGTTAAGTCCATATTTAGTGCTAAACTTTTGAAAAGCATCGGTATTCATAAAAAGACTTAACACAATCATAGTTAAGTTTAATACCTAACTCTTTACCTTCATCGAGTTCCCAATCTTCAGAGTTGCATTTAATTCTTTCCAAAAGATCCCACCGAAATCCAATAGTCTTCTTCATAAAAGAACCAGCACAAGAAGTATCAAGCATGGTATGATCATTACAAGAAAGCCGAGCATAAAAATTCTGGATAATAATTTCTCTTGAGAGCTCATGATTGGGGCATGAATATAACATTGACTTAAGCCTCCCCCAAGCTAGAGTGATACTTTCTCCTTCATGAGGCCAAAAATTATATATGTAATTCCGATCACGATGAACTAGATGCATAGGATAATTTTTTTGATGGAACTCCAATTTCAATCGATTCCAATTCCATGATCCAATATCATCGCATAGCCTATACCATGCCAATGCTTTTCCCTTAAATACAAAGGGAAAACCTTCTTCATAAGTTCATCTCCGGGTAAACCTGCAAGCTTGAACAATCCACAATTTTTTTCCACATATATCAAGTGCATATCAGGATGTTCAGTTCCATCTCCCGCATAAGGATTAGCTAGCAATTGTTCTATCGTACCCGAAGGAATTTCATATTCAATATTTTCAGTAGGTGCAGTAGGTTTAGGGGTAGCTAATTGTGTTTTCGGTTGAGGTGAAGATACCCCGAACAAACCCCTCAAAGGATTGTTTTCCATCGTAACAAGTGATAGTAAATTTCAGCACAGTATATAAATGTTTCCTTACCAAATTCCACTTACCAAAGGCGCTTCACTCCCCGGCAACGGCGCCAGAAATAGCCTTGATGACCCACAAGTATAGGGGATGAATTTTAGCTCTTTTCGATGAGTAAGAGTGTCGAACCCAACGAGGAGCAGAAGGAAATGACAAGTGGTTTTCAGCAAGGTAATGTGTGCAAGTGCTAAAATTGTAATTAACAGAGTAGTTTGATAGCAAGATAATTTGTAACGAGCAAGTAACAATAATAGGAGCAAAATTGCAGCAAGGCATTCCAATCCTTTTGAGGCAAAGGACAGGCCAAAACGGTCTCTTATGATAAACAAAGCATTCTTGAGGGTACATGGGATTTTCATCTAGTCACTTTCACCATGTTGGTTTGATTCGTGTTGGTACTTTGATAATTTGATATGTGGGTGGACCGGTGCTTAGGTGCTGTTCTTACTTGAACAAGCCTCCTACTTATGATTAACCCTCCCACAAGCATCCGCAACTACGAGAAAAGTATTAAGAATAAATTCTAATCATAGCATTAAACATTTGGATCCAATCGGTCCCTTACGGAATAGCACCTAAACTGGGGCTTCTGTCACTCTCGCAGCCCATCATCTAATTGCTACTCCACAATGCATTCCCTTAGGCCCAAATATGGTGAAGTTTCATGTAGTCGATGTTCACATGACACTACTAAGGGAATCACAACATACATACTATCAAAATATCGAACACATATCAATTTCACATGATTACTTGCAACATGATTTCTCCCGTGACCTCAAGAACAAAAGTAACTACTCACAAATGATAATCATGCTCAATATCATAGGGGTATTAAATAGCATATTGGATCTGAACATATAATCTTCCACCAAGTAAACCATGTAGTAATCAACTACAAGATGTAATCAACACTACTAGTCAACCACAAGCACCAATCTATAGTTCCGGTAACAAGACTGAACACAAGAGATGAAATAGGGTTTTAGATGAGATGGTGTTGTTGAATATGTTGATGGAGATTGCCCTCCCCAAGATGGGAGAGTTGTTGGTGATGATGAGGACGATGATTTCCCCCTCCGGGAGGGAAGTTTCCCTCGGCAGAATCGCTCCACCGGAGGGCAAAAGTGCTCCTGCCCAAGTTCCGCCTGGAGACGGCGGCGCTCCGTCCCGAAAGTCCTCCTCTTATTTTTCTAGGTCAAATAACTTATATACCAGAAGGTGGGCACCAGAGGTGGGCCTGGGTGAGCACAACCCACCAGGGCGCGCCTAGGCTCCGTGGCGCGCCCAGGTGGGTTGTGCCCACCTGGTGGGCCCCCTCTGGTACTTATTTTCTCCAATATTCTTCATATATTCCATAAAAATTCTTCATGAAGTTTCAGCTTGTTTGGAGTTGTGCAGAATAGGTAGCCTGATGTAGCTTTTCCAGGTCCAGATTTCAGCTGCCGTAATTCTCCCTCTTTGTGTATACCTTGCATATTATGAGAGAAAAGGCATTAGAATTACTACAAAAAACATTATTATAGATAAAAACATCATAAATAACAGTAAGAAAACATGATGCAAAATGGGCGTATCAACTCCCCCAAGCTTAGACCTCTCTTGTCCTCAAGCGAAAACCGAAATCGAAAAACATGTCCACATGCTTAGAGAGAGAGAGGTGTCGATAAAAACAAAATACGAACATAGAAGCATCATGTTGATTATTATAACAGCAACAAGCTTAAAAATAAGACTCTTATCATAGAACTTTTATCATAGACTTCTCATGAACAAGTGACGATTCATCACACTGTTGAAGTATAAAGCAAAAAACTCTATTAGAAACCAACAAACTATGTTCTCAGTCAACTTTGCAACTACAATTCATCATCTTTTCAGGAAGGGTCACGTATCGGAGCCTTTTAGGCAAGTTCACACACTCAACCATCATATAGTCTTCCATGATTGCTAACACTCACCGCGTACACATGAGCAAAACGTTTAAACCGGACACATAGAAACATAGGGGCTTGTAGTTTCTCCTCCCAACGTATTCACCTCAAGGGTGATGTCAACAATAATAACTCATGCTATCTATATTCAACTGGACATATGTGCCTAGATCTTTCCTCAGCACATGATGCTTGCCAAAGGAGAAAATAAAAAGGAATAGATAGACAACTTTGACTCTTTGCATAAAAGTAAATACATAAAAGTAAAAGATAGGCCCTTCGCAGAGGGAAGCAGAGGTTGACATGCGCTTATTTGTTTGTATGCTCGACCCCTTAGTGCAAAAGAACATCACGTTGCATTGCCCCTTGTGATAGCGACCTTTATTATGCAGTTTGTCGCTTTTATTCTTCACCATCACAAGTTCGTGCAATGCTCAATTTTCTCTTAATTACACTAAACGATCTCACACTTTTAGAAGCAAATTTTATTGCCTTTTTGCACCAATGGCAACTTACTTGAGGGATCTTGCTCAACCCCTAGGTAGGTATGGTGGACACTTTGAAAATAAGATTTGGGTTTAAGGGTTTTTGGATGCACAAGTAGTATCTCTACTTAGTGCGGAATTTTTGGCTAGCAAACATAGGGGGCAAGCACCACATGTTAAAGGATCCATCACAATATGACTTCTATGTGAATATAAACAAACATAAACCATTAGGTTGTCTTCCTTGTCCAATGTCAACAATTTTTGGTATATAATATTTTGATGAGGGCTCATAATCACAAAAGATTTCTAGGATAGTATAATAATATGTGAATCTTCTCTTCCCTTATTAATTCTTTCATGAGTTGCATCATTGACTAATGCTATGTTTGTCAATCTCTAACAAAAATTTGTACTTATACTTTTCCTTATGTGGTGTCATTGTTGGGGAACACAATAATTTCAAACTTTCCTACGCACACGCAAGATCATGGTGATGCATAGCAACGAGAGGGGAGAGTGTAGTCCACGTACCCTCGTAGACCGTAAGCGGAAGTGTTATGACAATGCGGTTGATGTAGTCGTACGTCTTCAAGATCCGACCGATCCTAGTACCGAAAGTACGGCACCTCCGTGATCTGCACACACTCGGCTCGGTGACGTCCCATGAACTCTCGATCCAGCCGAGTGTCGAGGGAGAGCTTCGGCAGCACGACGACGTGATGACGGTGATGATGAACCTACCGACGCTGGGCTTCGCCTAAGCACTGCAACGATATGACCGAGGTGGATTATGGTGGAGGGGGGCACCGCACACGGCTAAGATAATGTCTGTTGTGTTGTTCTAGGGTGCCCCCCTGCCCCCGTATATAAAGGAGCAAGCGGGAGGCTGGCCGGCCCTTGGGGCGCGCCAAGGAGGGGGAGGAGTCTTCCTCCAAGTAGGAGTAGGACTCCCCCTTTCCTAGTCCAACTAGGAGGAGGAAGGGGGGAGGAAAGAGAGGGAGAGAGGGAGGGAAAGAGGGGCGTCGCCCCCTCCTTGTCCAATTCAGACTCCTCAAGGGGGGGGGCGGCCAGCCCATGGCCCCCTCCTCTCTCTCTCTCACAAGGCCCATGTTGGCCCATTAGTTCCCCCAGGGGTTCCGATAACCCCCCGGCACTCCGATAATTATCCGGTGACCCTCGGAACTCATCCGGTGTCCGAATATAGTCATCCAATATATCAATCTTTATGTCTCCACCATTTCGAGACTCCTCGTCATGTCCGTGATCTCATCCGGGACTCCAAACTATCTTCGGTACATCAAAACACATAAACTCATAATACTGATCGTCACCGAACGTTAAGCTTGCGGACCCTACGAGCTCGAGAACTATGTAGACATGACCGAGACACGTCTCCGGTCAATAACCAATAGCGGAATCTGGATGTTCATATTGGCTCCTACATATTCTACGAAGATCTTTATTGGTCAAACCGCATAACAACATACGTTGTTCCCTTTGTCATCGGTATGTTACTTGCCCGAGATTCGATCGTCGGTATCTCAATACCAAGTTCAATCTTGTTACCGGCAAGTCTCTTTACTCATTCCGTAATGCATCATCCCGCAACTAACTCATTAGTAACATTGCTTGCAAGGCTTATAGTGATGTGCATTACCGAGAGGGCCCGGAGATACCTCTCCGACAATCGGAGTGACAAATCCTAATCTCGATCTATGCCAACTCAACAAGTACCATCGGAGACACCTGTAGAGCACCTTTATAATCACCCAGTTACGTTGTGATGTTTGGTAGCACACTAAGTGTTCCTCCGGTATTCGGGAGTTGCATAATCTCATAGTCATAGGAACATGTATAAGTCATGAGGAAAGCAATAGCAACATACTAACCGATCTAGTACTAAGCTAACGGAATGGGTCAAGTCAATCACATCATTCTCTAATGATGTGATCCTGTTAATCAAATGACAACTCATGTCTATGGCTAGGAAACTCAACCATCTTTGATTCAACAAGCTAGTCAAGTAGAGGCATACTAGTGACACTCTGTTTGTCTATGTATTCACACATGTACTAAGTTTCCGGTTAATACAATTCTAGCATGAATAATAAACATTTATCATGATATAAGGAAATATAAATAACAACTTTATTATTGCCTCTAGGGCATATTTCCTTCAGTCCTCACCTACCATAAGATTAGCATATGATCTTTCTCATTTATTCTCTTTCTTTTATTTACTTCCTTTCTTTTTATTTATTTTCTTTCTTTTTATTTGCAACAAGAAAGTAAAGAAAGCAAAAACCCAAGCTAAACTTTATTATATATCTCGCACACGATTACAAAGATAGATCACTAAGCAAACTCTCAAGAAGAAAGGATCAAACTAAACTTTTATTCATCTAAAGCAAAACATCGAGCTAAAATAAGTAAAAGCAAAAGATAGTGGGGATGATACGATACCGGGCACCTCCCCCAAGCTTGGCGGAAGCCAAGGGGAGTGCCCATACCCGATACTCAATTCTCTTTTGGTGATGAAGAAGAGGGTGGTGGTGATGCAGTATTCTCCAATATAACCATGAGCAGATCCTTCAACCCTTGAATCTCCCGAAGGGCTTGATGAAGTAACTCACTATTTTTCTTCACTTCAGCCATTATGTGTTTATTTTCAGGAGCCCAGGGTTTTGTTCCTGCACTATTCTCTCTTGGGCGAGCATGTCCCAATTGGACGGTATGTGCCTATGAGGACTATTCTCGAACCCATAATTGTGAATTAATTTGCAAAAATTATTACGGTGTAACCTGTGTAAAGGCCTCCTTGGTGGGGTTTCTTTTTATACTTCGAGGCTCCCTTGATTATTTGATGACCCCATGGCTTGATGAGGATTTGGGTGAGTGGAGATGCCAGCCAAGGCGCCTCTCTCAGAAGCAGGAGAGTGGGCACCAAAAGGATTTTTCTCCTCCTCCTCCTCCATAGCAACCTATCCATCTTCCTCTCTCCTTAGGTCCTCTTGAACCACTGAGGGAGTCCTGGATTAAGGGGTCCTCGGGCGTCCGGCCTATGTGACGTGGGCCGGACTAATGGGCCATGAAGATACAAGACAGAAGACTTCCTCCCGTGTCCGGATGGGACTCTCCTTTGCGTGGAAAGCAAGCTTGGCATTCGGATATGAAGATTCCTTCCTCTGTAAACCGACTCTATACAACCCTAAGCCCCTCCGGTGTCTATATAAACCGGAGGGTTTAGTCCGTAGAGGCAAGCATAATCATACAGGCTAGACATCTAGGGTTTAGCTATTACGATCACGTGGTAGATCAACTCTTGTATTCCTCATATTCATCAAGATCAATCAAGCAGGAAGTAGGGTATTACCTCCATCGAGAGGGCCCGAACCTGGGTAAATATCGCGTCTCCCGCCTCCTGTTACCATCAACCTTAGACACACAGTTCGGGACCCCCTACCCGAGATCCGCCGATTTTGACACTGACATTGGTGCTTTCATTGAGAGTTCCACTGTGTCGTCACCAGAAGGTTCGATGGCTCCATCAGTCATCTACAACAATACCGCCTTGGGAGAGGTTTTTCTCCCTGGCCAGATCTTCGTATTCGGTGCCTTCGCACTGCGGGCCAACTCGCTTGGCCATCTAGAGCGGATCGACAGCTACGCCCCAGGTCACCAGATTAGTTTTGGGAATCTGGACTATGTCGCTGATATCCGAGGAGACTTGATCTTCCAAGGGTTCATGACCCCAGCCTCCGCTCCGGCCTTAGATCCGAAGCGCATCGCTATGTCCAAAGACGGGATTCTTGAGCCCGCCGGACTATCTGTGGCCGCTGGGCCCAGTACGGGAGAGACGGAGGAAGTAGTGTCGCTGGCAACCATCATGAAGTTGGACTCTTCTCTGGACACTGGCTGTGAATCCTCGGAGTCAGCACCATGTGAGCTCGGCCAAGGAGTTTCCTTCCCACCGTACTCCACGGATTCTCTTCGCCCTGGCCAAACCTCGCCTTTAAGCGAGGCTCTGGACTTGAAGCGATCCCTCATCATTACAGAGGAGCAATGTCCGAACTATGCCCAGCCCGGACTCGGGGCTGAGAGCGGGGAATTTTACGTCCCACCCACCACCCACTTCATAGCCACTGTCGAGGACTTAACTAACATGCTCGACTACGGCTCTGAAGACATCGACGGTATGGACAACGATGCCGGAGAGGGGCAGACCGAAAACCCGCCGTTTACCGGACGCTGGACGGCCACCGCTTCGTATGACATGTACATGGTGGATACACCCAAAGAGGGTAACGGCGATAACGAGAAGAATCCAACCGAGGATAAACCTCCTGAGATACAAGCAAAGCACCGACGTCAGCGGCGCCGCTCTAAATCACGCCATGAAAAAGACAGCAATATCAGCACGAGAGACAACAATACTCCGGATGATGCCGAAGACGAAGAAGAACCCGTCGAGCCAACCTCCAAACAGGACGATCGGGAAGATGGGCAAGTTAGCCTTGATGAACAGGCTGAAAACAAAGACTCGGAGGACAGCAATTATCTTCCACTCTCCGAGGATGAGGTGAGCCTCGGCAACAAAGATTTTATTGTGCCTGAGGAACCTCTCGAGCAGGAGCGCTTTAAGCGCCGGCTAATAGCCGCTGCAAGGAGCCTGAAAAAGAAGCAGCAGCAGCTTCAAGCTGATCAAGATCTACTCAACGGCAGGTGGACTAATGTCCTGGCAGCCGAGGAATATGGCCTCGAGCGCCCAACCAAAAGTTACCCGAAGTGTAAACTTCTACCTCAATTCAACGACGAGGCACTGGACCCCGTACCATCAGCGCGTAACGCGGCTGACCGACCACCACGTGGCGTGGACAAAACGACAACTCAAGCCGAACACCTGCCCATACCACCTCACCGTAAAGGTAGAGACACAACAACTTGGGGATATACATATGACCTGCGGCAGGACCTGGAAAATAGAGCAGTCAGACCAGGTCGATCTACGGATCGCGAGGGCATGCCCCGACGCGCGACGACGGCTATCTAGCCGGACGTGACAAGTATAACCACGTCCGGGCCAAAAAAACGCAGACGGAATCCATCCAAGCTACGTCGCGACTTGGTCCGGTATAGAGGCGCCACACACCCCCTCTGCTTCACTGATGAAGTAATGGAGCACGAATTCCCAGAAGAGTTTAAACCCATGAATATCGAATCATATGATGGAACAATAGATCCCGCGGTATGGATTGAGGACTTCCTTCTCCATATTCATATGGCCCGCGGCGATGATCTTCATGCCATCAAATACCTCCCGCTAAAAAGGGACCAGCTCGGCACTGGTTAAATAGCCTGCCAGAAAACTCTATTGGCAGCTGGGAGGACTTGGAAGACGCCTTCCACGACAACTTCCAAGGTACATGCGTCCGACCTCCGGATGCCGGCGACTTAAGTCACATAGTTCAGCAGCCCGGAGAGTTAGCCAGGAAATTCTGGACCAGGTTCCTAACTAAAAAGAACCAGATCGTCGACTGACCGGATGCCGAAGCCCTAGTGACCTTTAAGCATAGCATCCGCGACGAATGGCTCGCCCGACACCTTGGCCAAGAAAAGCCGACGTCCATGGCAGCCCTAACAGCACTTATGACCCGCTTTTGCGCGGGCGAAGATAGTTGGCTAGCCCGTAGCAATAATAATGCAAGCGAGCCTGGCACCTCTGAAGCCAGAAATAGCAACGGCAAGCCCCGACGCAATAGGCACAAGCATCGAAGCAACGGTGACAATACCGATGACACGACGGTCAACGCCGGATTCAGTGGCTCCTAGTCCGGCCAGTGGAAGAAGCCATTTAAAAGGAACAATCCAGGCTCATCCAGCTTGGACCGCATACTCGATCGTCCATGTCAGATCCACGGCACCCCCGATAAACCAGCCAATTATACCAACAGAAGCTGTTGGGTTTTTAAACAGGCTGCCAATTTAAATACGGAGAACAAGGAGAAGGGGTCGCAAAGTGAGGACGACAATGAGGAGCCCTATCCGCCGAACACAGGGGGACAGAAGAAGTTCCCCCCCAGGTTAAAACGGTGAACATGATATACGTTACCCATATCCCCAAGAGGGAGCGCAAACGCGCGCTCAGGGACGTCTACGCGATAGAGCCAGACGCCCCAAAATTCAACCCATGGTCGTCCTGCCCGATCACTTTTGATCACAGGGACCATCCGACCAGTATCCGTCATGGGGTTCAGCCGCATTGGTCCTTGATCCAATCATTGATGGATTCCACCTCACGCGAGTCCTCATGGATGGTGGTAGCAGCCTCAACCTGCTTTATCAGGATACAGTCCGCAAGATGAGCATTGATCCATCAAGGATCAAGCCCACAAAAACTACCTTTAAAGGAGTAATACCAAGTGTAGAAGCCCGCTGCACGGGCTCAATCACATTGGAAGTTGTCTTTGGATCTCCGGACAACTTCCGAAGCAAAGACTTGATCTTCGATATCGTCCCCTTCCGCAGCGGTTATCACGCACTGCTCGGACGAACTGCATTTGCGCGATTCAATGCGGTGCCACACTATGCTTATCTCAAACCCAAGATGCCCGGACCACGCGGTGTATTAACAGTCAATGGAAACACGGAACACTCCATCCGTACCGAAGAGCACATCGCGGCCCTGGCAGCAGAAGTACAGAGCGGCCTTATGAAACAGAACTTTAATTCGACGGCCAAGCTCCCGGGCACTGTCAAACGAGTTCGGACTACTCTACAGCAGGACAGTCCAGCTCGTCAGGAGCTCGACTAGCAATTCGGCCTCCGTCTCAGTCCCGACCAAATGGCAGCGTACGTACCACGCGTACATAACTATGCACTCAAAATACCATGGGCATAGATGGAGGCGTAACTTGATTGTGGTCCATCATACGGCTCGACCTTCCCTGGACACACATACTTTTTCTTTTCTTTTTATCCTTTTTGGTTTCTTTTCCACAGGCCCCTCACGACGGCCTGATCATCGATCCTATCGAAGGATGGATATAGCAAGGCGGCAAGCAGCACAGACGTACGAGGGAATCTCTAGGTGGTCTTCTTGACGACCACTCTACCTGTTTTCAGGACCCGCACGCAGCTCCTATCTCGGCACCCCGAATTTAGCATTATATGCATCGGCTTCGAATCATGTCTTTCGTCAATAGTTGGGTTGCTCGGCTCCTGTGCTTGCTACCTTACGTTCCGTCCTATTGGCTAGGGTAGTAAAGGGAGAACTACTGCGATTGTGTTTCTGGTTTATCCGGGTAAACACCTCAGTAGAGAAAGCCGAAAGCTGACTGTCATGATGCGGCGAGAGCTAGTCAGCTATTCGGAGGTTAAAATCTCTTGCGATTTTTTCCGCATTATGCGACGGATCGGCCTCCACCCGATCAGGTGTCTACAGCACCCTGGTCCGGATTAACAAATACTAACTAGGGGCTGCGCCTACATTTCTATTGTCAAACTCCTATGGCTAAGTGAGAGTGATAAAGCCACATAGTCCGATTTCCTGGTTCGCTGCGCTAAACACCTCCTTCAAGGACCAACCTTTTGGATCAAGAGTGTTTAGGTTTCAACCCGAACACCCCCGTACTACCTACGTGGGGACTGAAGCCAACGACTGGGCAACTCTCAGATTTAATAAAACGGCTGCATAGGAGGCAAAAAAATTTAATAATAAACAAGCATTATATTACATATATGTAGGATCGAAAGTATGTCTAGAGGGGGGATGATTAGACTACTTGACCAAATAAAAATCTAGCCTTTTCCCAATTTTAGTTCTTGGTAGATTTTACCAACTTAGCACAAGTCAAGCAATCAACCTACGCATGCAATTCTAAGAGTATAGTAGCGGAATGTAAAACAATTGCATATGAAGGTAAAGGGAGGAGTTTGAGGGAGCAAACGCAATGTTGACACGGAGATTTTTTATCCGTGGTTCCGATAGGTGGTGCTATCGTACATCCACGTTGATGGAGACTTCAACCCACGAAGGGTAACGGTTGCGCGAGTCCACGGAGGGCTGCACCCACGAAGGGTCCACGAAGAAGCAACCTTGTCTATCCCACCATGGCTGTCGCACATGAAGGACTTGCCTCACTAGGGTAGATCTTCACGAAGTAGGCGATCTACTTGCCCTTACAAACTCCTTAGTTCAACTCCACAATCTTGACGGAGGCTCCCAAGTGACACCTACCCAATCTAGGAGACACCACTCTCCAAGAAGTAACAAATGGTGTGTTGATGATGAACTCCTTGCTCTTGTGCTTCAAATGATAGTCTCCCCAACACTCAACTCTCTCTCATAGGATTGGATTTGGTGGAAAGAAGATTTGAGTGGAAAGCAACTTGGGGAAGGCTAGAGATCAAGATTTATGTGGTTGGAATGGAATATCTTGACCTCAACACAAGTGTAGGTGGTTCTCTCTCAGAAAATATGTATTGGAAGTGTAGGCATGTTCTGATGGCTCTCTCCACGAATGAAGAGTGGGTGGAGGGGTATATATAGCCTCCACACAAAATCTAACCGTTACACACAAATCACCAAACTCGGTGGGACCGATTCAGAGAACTCGGCCAGACCGACTTGGTTCATAATGTGACCGTTAGGTGTTTCGGTGGGACCGACATGTCAACTCGGTGGGACCGATATCATTAGGGTTAGGGCATAACGTAATCTCGGTGTGACCGATTACACAAACTCGGTGCGACCGATTTTGGTAATAGTCAAATAGAGAGTTGGTCAGGCAAACTCGGTGGGACCGATTCGCTCATCTCGGTGGGACTGAAACGTTACGAAAAGGAAACAGAGTGTTTGCATTGCAATCTTGGTGGGACCGATCGCTCATCTCGGTTGGACCAAAACGTTATGAAGGGAAACAGAGAGATTACAATCCCATCTCGGTGAGACCGAAAAGACTAGGGTTTTTGGCAATGGCTATGTCAACTGAACTCGGTGGCTCCGGATAGAAAGAATCGGTGGGGCCGAGTTGATATTTGGTTTGGGACATATGTGGATATGAGAAAGTAGTGGAGGGTTTTGGAGCATATCACTAAGCACTTTGAGCAAGGGCCTCATTAAGCAACACCTCATCCCTTCTTAATAGTATTGGCTTTTCCTATAGACTCAATGTGATCTTGGATCACTAAAATAGAAAATGTAGAGTCTTGTGCTTTGAGTTTGAGCCAATCTTTTGTCCTTAGCAATTTGAAAGGTCCACTTCCTAATCCATGCCATGCCAATCATTGAGCTTTCCTGAAATATTCATCTTGAAATAGCATTAGCTCAATGAGCTATATGTTGTTAGGAATTACCAAAACCACCCTGGGATAGTTGCACTTTCAATCTCCCCCTTTTTGGTAATTGATGACAACATATAGATCAAAGCTTCGACAAATGATAAGATTGAGAAACATCGTCGCTTTGAGAAGTATGTGATAAGCAAGAGCTCTCCCTAAATTTGTGCATTATTTAAAATTTGCTTTTGAATGCAAATGCACAATCGATTAGGATCATGGGTTACTCTTCCATGTCACATACATCTTGGTGGAGCGCTCAAAATGATAGAAATTAAAACACATGCACTCATCACCAAGCAAAGTGAATGATCATAAGAGGATAGAAACATAATATCATCCAACAAGCATTAAGGGTAGCATATGATCAAACACATGATCAAACAAGTATCTCATAAGGACATAAAGTAGTATCACAAGCACACAATAAAGTTTCAACCAAAATAGCAAGAGAGAATAAAAAGGCAACACTCTCTCTCGAAGCCTATGATCTATACATTTTTCTCCCCCTTTGGCAACAAGTTACCAAAAAGTTCAAAAAAGCACAGTGCTAAATGACTCTCAGGCTTGATCTTCAGGAGGTGGTGTTGAGAGAACTCCAAGGACGAAGGCCTCAGATGAAGTAGCTGGAGCTGGTGAAGTAGCTGCTGGAGGTGGAACTGGAGCTGTAGCTGCTGGTGCTGATGCTGTAGCTCCGGTGTCTATCACTAGCACTGCAGCAGATCTCTGTCCTCTAGGCACTCTGGCAAAAGCATATGTGGTAGACTTGCCCTTCTTCTCCTCTGCTTCCTCTTGAAGTTGCTCAACTGCAGTTTGGATCTCTGTTACCTTGACATCAAGGTCATAGAATTTCTACTCAATGATCCTCTCCAGACTCTCCTGGTTCTTGGTCAGGGTGGCCAAGCCCTTCTCAATCCTTAGGGTGGATTGGATCAGGTATCCAAGCTGGTCTTGCTTGCTCTTCAAGAATACCTGAGATGCCTCTTCCACAGTTGGCATTTTTGCAGCCTTCTCAGCCTTAGCCTTCTCTCTCTTTTCATGTGCTTGAGCTGAAGATGGTTCATTCTCATTCATCACTACTGTGTTATCTTCAAATTCAGGATAGATGGGCAGGTGCTCCTTGTCCAAAAGATATGTGCATGTGCCCATCTTTGAGTTGATGAGCTCCTGAATGTGTGGGGCATACCCACAACTTCTCTTCTGGTCAGCAGCAGTCCTTTTGATTGTCTCTACAACCAGGCTCATAACTTTGAACTTATGTGGGACATCAAATATGTGCAGCAAGTTGATGGCATGTCCTCTGATCATCTTGTGATCACCTGATTTGGGTAGCAGTGTGTGCCTTAAGATCCAGTTTATGGTTGGCATACCAGACAACAAGTAGTGTACAGATCCAAACTTATGTGTATCCAAAGCAGCATCTGGGATCTGTTTGTACATGTTGGCCATAGTGTTGTGGTCTTTCTTCTTCTCTGCATAAATGTCCAAGTCATCCTCATGTTCCTCAGGAGCATTTATAAGCTTGGCCCATTCCTCAACTGTAGAATGGTACCTAGTACCCTCAGACATCCATACTATCCTTCCATCTAGATAGAAGTGTGTAGTGGAGTAGAATTGCATGATGAGCTCATCATTCCACTTGGTGAGCTTCTAGGCAACAAAAGTGTCCACTCCACATGCCTTGAAGCTATCAAGCACACCAAGGAAGTGATCCTCATTTTCCTTGATGAATTCCCAGTCAACCCATCTCATATCACACACAATGGGCTTCTTGTCAAGCAGAATAGTCTCATAGAAGTCCTGCTGTTCCTTAGTGTGAAATCTGTAGTCCACAGCAGTCCTTCTCCTGATAGCATATGGATCAGACTGTCTCCATAGTCTCAATCATGCATCCTTCCTGATTTTCATGTTCTCTGCAACTGGGTGTGCATCAGTGTGGTCTGGGATCTTGGGCTTCAACTTTCTCAAAACAACAGAATCATCTTCTTCTTCTTCAGCAGCTTGAGGCACTGGGGCCTTGTTCTTTTCTTCAGCAGGTATGTTCCTAGTGCTTCTCTTGGATTTTGGTTTTGGAGCTGGAGCAGCAGCCTTGGGAGCAGCTTTGGGCTTTAAGGGAGCAGCCCCTGATTTAATTGCATCTCCCATAATCTTTTGTGCTTTGGGTGCTGGTGTAGCATCCTCTTCCTCTTATTCTGAGGGTTATTGCATCATGGAGGGCTTTCCAATGACTCTGGACATTGTTTTCTTAACCCTCTCCTTCCTCTTCTTCCCTTTCTCAGCTTCTTCAGCAGCTGATTTTGAAGCTTCAGTTGTTGATGTTCTGACTTTTGACATGGGTTGTCTTCTTGCTGGCATCTTTGTTTCTAGACCAGGCTTTGTTGCAGCAGTTGTGCCATACTCTTTCTTCAACACCTTTTTCTTTGAAGTGGCTTCATCTTCAACAGCCACATAATCTTCATCCTCAGAGTCAGAACTTTTCTTCTTCCTAGTCCCGGTGGCAGCCTTTGGCAGATTGCTTGGAGTGCTCCTGCTGCCTTCATCATAGCTGCTAGAGGGATCTAAACCCTCACTCATCTGCACCTGTTGCTCAGACATGTTCTGACTATCACTCTGGTCAGACATCTCTGCAAATTCTCTGACAGCAGACCCTGTGAATAGGTTATAGATGAGGTAGAGTAGATGAGCATCACAAAGTACAGGAGTTTTGCAAAATGGATGACTTAAAAACTTAGTTTTAGTTCTTCATAGGAAGCATTTCGGATCTACCGATTTGTAAACTCGGTGATACCGAAGCAGCTTCTGGAACCTAAACTAGTGAACTCGGTCAGACTGAGTCACAGTTTGGTGGTACCGAGACTGCTAGGGTTTCACAAAGAATCGAACTTGGTCACACCGGTTTGCAATTTTCGGTCAGACAGAAAACGCATGTGCACTGGCCTAAGCCAAAATCGGTGAGACCGATTTCTATGACTCGATCGGTCCGAGATGAATTCGGCGGAGACCTAACCCTAAATTTTCAAATCAAAACTAATCTATGGGATGTTTTCGCTGGACATGATGATTTCAATCGTGGCAAGAATCATGGCAAAGCAATGTGCTAAGAATCAGAGTTAAGGATTAGCACAAAGTTCAAGTTCGTACCCTAGTTCGGCGACGAACTTGCTACGGCGGCAACATCGGTGGAGACTTCCGTTGACGGCAGCGGAGACCAGCGGCGGGAGGTCGCTGGCGACGAGAGGACGATCCGGAGACCCGAGGAGGCAGAGTAGGTTACGCGCGGGCGAGGAGGTTCGGAAAAAATTCCAAAATTTGGCCCGTCGGTATATATAACCGGACCCTGTCAGTGTGACCGAGTGGAATGACTTGGTGGCACCGAGATGCAAAACTGCAAGCATTTACTGCAACTTGGTGTGACCGAAAAGTTCTAATCGGTTGCACCGAGATTGAAAACCCTAGATCAACTTAGTGACTCGGTAGGACCGAAAAGGATGAATCGGTCAGACCGAGATGCATAAAGAGGTTTTGGAGGTTTACGTCTATGACGAATCGGGAACTCCGAGTGCTCCTCACACAGAGTGGTTCGAATCTGACTTGATCAAACTTTGTGATGTAGCATGAATAGAGTTTGAGATGAGAAAAGCATAGATAGCTAGAGGGAGTTCTTAGGCATTCTTGTCCATCCATTTGGCAAAAGAGAAAGAGCCAAACAATCAAAACAACAAATGGATGTCCTCGAATGAGTAAAGTATGCACCAACATGCTCACACAATAAAATGGCAAATGAAATATGTGACAAAGCATGCACGAACACTCTAGCATCTATCAAGCAATTTGGCGATGACTAGGTCATCTATATATGAGTAGATTGACTTAGGAGTCAAATGAGAACATTTGATCATAGGTCATACTCTTCGTTTAAGCACAAGTGGGGTTACCACTTTTACATAAAGCATTGTTGTGTTCACACCATTAGAGTTGCTTTAGCTCAATTGATTAGAGTAAAGCTCCCCCTAGATGTGATATCCCCCCTAAGAGGGATGAACTAACCTTGGGTTTTGTCGATGATGACTTCATGTACGTGTTGAAGATGTAGATGCTCAATGTTGATGTAGATCAGTTGGAGCAATCCTTTGGAGTGAGTTGCACTTTCAATACCTACACGGGTTAGTCCCACAAGGAACAAACAAGGATATCCATAGACATAGAGTGATGCATACACAAGATGATGTCATGAAAGCATTAGGTTACCTTGTCCCTTGTCTTACCAACAAGAGGGTTTGTGACTCCTTGAACTAGTGCAAGATTGTAACGCCCACGATGCGGCTATATCTCCCACGTGTCGAGGCACGACTTAGAGGCATAACCGCATAGTGGTTTTGTCGCAAGAAGGGTCATCTTCACACAATCCCATGTAATGAACAAGAATGGGATAAAGAGTTGGCTTACAATCGCCACTTCACACAATACATGAATATAAATCATACATCATCCAAAATACAAACATATAGACCGACTACAGTCAAAATCCAGATGAAAATAAGACAACCCCAAATGCTAGATCCCCGATCATCCCAACTGGGCCCCACTACTGATCATAGGGAAAAGACACATAGTAACGACCACGTTCCTCGTCGAACTCCCACTTGAGATCGACTCCATCGTCTGCACTGGCATCGTCGGCACCTGCAACTGTTTTGGTAGAATCTGTGAGTCACGGGGACTCAGCAATCTCACACCCGCGAGATCTGTTAAGGATATAGACCTTAGAGTCACCCGCCAGGAGGGGCCGGGTTACTCTTAATGGTCATCGCCAGAAGCCCGGCGCCAAGCTTGAAGACGGTGGGCCAAAGATGGGCTTAAGACCCGGATATGGCTTAAGGCCCGTAGTTACAATCACTATTAAGGTAGAACTTGTAGTGTAAGGCAAGAATAGTTGAGAGTCCGAGCCGGACACTCTTATGAGCCGGCCGGGACTCTGAGAGCTGCTGGGCGTCAGCCTCCCTATATAAAGGGACGACCCGGCAGCGGTTTAAGGACAAGAAAGATCTCATCGAGAGCCAGGCATAGCAGTTAAGCTCCCTGGTCATCGAAACCCTAATCAATACCACCTCAACTGGACATAGGCTTTTACCTTCACCGTAAGGGGCCGAACCAGTATAAACCCTCGTGTTCCTTGTCCCGTTAACCCCTTCAAGCTTCCTAGCGGCGATGGCTCCACGACTAAGTCCTAGCTTGAGGACATCTGCCGTGACAATTCCACGATAGTTGGCGCCCACCGTGGGGCCACCACTAAGGCCAAGTTGCCCGGGTTATCCACCCGAGGAGGGTGATCCTCCCTACTCCACACTATAGGCTGCTCAGACCACCGCAAGTAGTGTGGAACCGCCGGCTCAACAGCATTCACAGCCCTCTTATGAAGCTTCTGATCTCGCTTACACAGGCTGGTGGTAAACACATGATACTGTCCACCGCTAAGCTGCTTTGGATTGGTCTGATAACCCCCCTGCTGCTGTTGATGACCCTGGCCAGACTGCTGATTAAAGCCCCCTTGACCGTTCTGAGGATTAGAATTTGAGCCGCCGCCCGGGCCATGAAAGCCGCCGGCGCCTGAGCCGCCGCCCGGGCCATTGTAATTCTTAAAGGCCTTCATGATTACACAATCCTTCCATAGATGGGTAGCTGGCTTCTCTCTAGAGCCATGCCTCGGACAAGGCTCATTCAACAGCTGCTCCAGCGTCGGGCCTGACCCGCCGGCTCGGGGAGGGGGCCTCTCCTTGCGTCGCTGGTTATTACCTTGTGAGCTGGCGTTGGCTACAAACTCTAGGCTGCCATCGGCCTTGCGCTTGCCTCCTCCTTGGTTCCCCGGGTTATGCTGAGGACCCTTGCCATTGCCGTTCTTCTTTCCCTTCCCTGTCCTTTCATCATCTGAAGAGGGATCCTTGGTACCATCAGAATCGGCGTACTTGACAAGAGCCGCCATTAGTGTACCCATATCATTGCAGTCGCGCTTAAGCCGCCCGAGTTTCATCTTCAGGGGCACAAAACGACAATTCTGCTCCAACATTAAGACTGCAGAGCCGGCCTCCATCTTATCTGATGAATGTATTGTATGATCTCTTTGACCCGACGAACCCAATGCGTCGTGGATTCACCCTCCTGCTGCTTACAGTTAGTCAAATCCACAATTGACATAGACTGCCTACAGGTATCCTTGAAGTTTTGGATGAACCGGGCTTTCAGCTCAGCCCAGGACCCGATGGAATTCGGTGGTAGCCCTTTCAACCAAGTGCGGGCAGGCCCATCCAACATCATGGTGAAGTATTTGGCCATTGCTGCTTCACTGACCTCCAGCAGTTCCATGGCCTTCTCGTAACTCTCGATCCAGGCTGCGGGTTGTAAGTCGGCCGTGTAATTAGGCACCTTCCTAGGGCCTTTGAAGTCCTTGGGTAGACGTTCATTGCGGATAGCTGGCACTAAACAAGGGACACCCCCAGTCCTGGTAGGGATACCCACGTCGACGGAAGTCGTCGGATAAGCCGGGGGAGTCTGGTAAGCCGTCAAGTGAGGCACCTGCTCCGCCTCTTGCCGCGCTCTGTCTTGGTCTGCTGCGTTAAAGGCTCCGTTATGAGCCGGGCCATGGCCAGGGGGCGGGTCATGGCGTCGGACGTTACTTGAGCCGGTCGCTGAGACCATGTGTCTGCTGTAACTCGGGCTCCGGCCTGGACGAGGGGTCGAGTGGATCCTGTCCCGGCTGTAGGAGTACGCCTCTTGCTGCGCAGTGCTATCTGAAGGAGTTCCCTGACCCGGCGGGTTTCAATAGCCGTCGGAGAGTCGCCGTTAATTGGGAGAGCCGCCAGCCGTGCTGCCGCGGCGACCATGTTCTCCAGCGGGTTAGCATAATGACCCGGTGGTATGGGCACGTACTGAGGCGGGGCAGGGGGCACCTGGGGAGGCCCCATCACTTGTGGCTGAATAGGGGTCCCAGGCCCGGGCACTATGACCCCTGGCGGGTTACTAGACCCTGCGCCTGGCGTGTTGAAGAGGTTGCGTGGATCGTAAACCGGAGGGAGTCGAGATTGGGCCTTTTGATGCCTCCTTCTCATGACCTCATTGGACGCGTTTTGATCCATCGTGAGCCGGAAGGACTGCGCCTGGATCAACTGAGTTTGGGCGTCGAGAGCCGCCCTCTCTACAGCCATCCTGATCCCTTCCGCTGCCAGATCCTCCTTAGCTTTCGCTAGATCTAACTTTAACTGCGCCACCTCCGCATCATGCTGAGCTTGATCCGCCGGGTCAACCGCGGCAGTTCACAGGGCCGTCATCTTGTCCGTGAGATCCATCAGCACCTGAGCCGGCGAAGGCACCGGGGTTCCCGCTCCAGTAGCAATGGTCTGAACAGGCTGTGCACCGGCCATAAAGACTCCAACCTGACTTGGCGGCTCAAACGGGTTCGGAATACTATCACCATCGGAACAACCCATGAGCCTGCCATCTTGAAGTTGATACAACGAGTCTGACTCATTTGTGGATGACTCGTCATCAGAGCCGGCGGCCGTCTCATCACCAGATCCAGATCGATCAGAGAGCCCTCCATGGATACATCCCACAAAAGCATGCTTTAAGGCAGGCCGGGCCCGGGCGGGTCGTGCACGCTGAGCCGTCTCGATGAGGTCGGCGCAGAGATCCGGCTCAGGGCCCGGCTCTCCAATCTTGCCAATGAAAACATGAATTCCGCCGAAGGGGACCCGGTACCCGTACTCAATTGAGCCGGCGTCGGGGCCCCAGTTTGCATCGTCGACGTAGAGCTTGCCGCGACGACTCTTGGTCATCCGGCCCAAAGCGTATCCCTTGAGCCCTTCGAAGCTGCCCTTCAAGAACTCAAATCCACCGTGCGCTGGCCCCTCAGGTGGGAGGATATAAGTTCACTAAGGTGCTCATGGATGGAGGCAGCAGCATCAACATCCTCTATTATGAGACGTTCCGTCGTATGGGGTTGATTGATAAGAACCTCAGCCAGTCCAACACTATTTTCCACGGTGTGGTACCGGGTAAGTCGGCTTATCCAGTCGGCAAGATCGAGTTGGAAGTGGCCTTTGGAGATGAGCACAACTACAGGGTGGAAAAATTGACCTTTGAGGTGGTTAAGATAAGAAGTCCGTACCATGCCATATTTGGGCGGCCGGCTTACGCCAAGTTCATGGCACGGCCGTGTTATGTGTACTTACAGCTCAAGATGCCGGGTCACAATGGGACCATTACGGTTCACGGCAGCCGGAAGGTGGCTCTAGAGTGTGAGGAAGGCGATGCAGCTTATGCAGAATCTGTTTGTGCAACAGAGGAGTTGAAGTTTTACAAAGACAATGTTGACCCAACAGATATGACCTCTCTGAAAAAGCCGACTACGGAGCATGAGCCGGCAATGAAATTTAAGTCGGCTGATGAGACTAAACTTGTTGATTTCGTTCCAGGTGACTCATCTCAGCAGTTTAGCATCAGTGCCAATCTGGATCCAAAATAGGAAAGCGCGCTCATCGAGTTCATCCGTGAGAATAGGGACATCCTCGCATGGAAACCTTCTGACATGCCAGGTGTACCTAGAGAACTCGCCGAGCACACTCTCAATGTTGATCCAAAATTTAAGCCGGTCAGGCAGTTCCTTCGGCGGTTTAATGAAGAGAGGTGGAAAGCTATTGGTGAAGAGGTGGCCCGGCTCTTTGCGGCCGGGTTTATTGTCGAAGTCTTTCACCTAGAATGGTTAGCTAACCCGGTGCTCGTACTCAAGAAGAACGGCACTTGGCGGATGTGTGTGGACTACACGGACTTAAACAAGGCGTGTCCGGCTGATCCTTTTGCCCTTCCCCGTATTGATCAAATTATTGATGCTACGGCAGGTTGTGCGCGCTTAAGTTTCTTGGATGCTTATTCTGGATATCATCAGATTAAAATGGCAGTTAAGGACCAGGAGAAGACGGCGTTTATTACTCCCTTTGGAGCCTTCTGCTATGTGTCGATGCCCATTGGACTCAAGTGTGCCCAGGCGACTTATCAGCGTTGCGTGCAGAACTGTCTTCATAACCAGATTGGGTGCAATGTTCATGCTTATGTGGACGATATTGTGGTTAAGTCCATAAAGGAGGAAACCCTGATAGATGATTTGAGAGAAACCTTTGATAATCTCCGGGTTTACAAGATGATGCTTAACCCGGCCAAATGTGTTTTTGGTGTTCCTGCAGGCAAACTCTTGGGTTTCTTGGTTTCTGACAGAGGCATTGAAGCTAACCCGGAGAAGATCAAGGCCATCACCTCCCTGGCTAAGCCGGCGTGTATAAATGACGTTCAGCGCTTGGTCGCATCGCTGCTTTAAGCCGGTTTATAAGCCGTCTGGGTGAGAAGGCCATGCCATTATATCAGTTGATGAAGAAAACTGATAACTTTGTCTGGAATGATGCAGCTAATACCGCTTTTGAGGATTTGAAGAAGTAGCTGGCAGAGCCCCCAGTCCTTGCTGCTCCGGTTGATAAGGAGCCCTTATTACTGTATGTGGCGGCGAACACACGAGCCGTCAGTGTGGCTGTGGTGGTGGAGCGCAAGGAAGAGGGTAAGGAGCATCCGGTTCAGCGGCCGGTTTATTATGTCAGCGAAGTGCTCATCGAGTCCAAATAGCGGTATCCACACTGGCAGAAACTTGTTTATGGTGTGTTCATGGCAAGCCGGAAGCTTAAGCATTATTTCCAGGGTCATCCCATCACTGTGGTCAGTTCTGCTCCTCTTGGTGATATCATTCAAAACAGAGAGGCCACAGGGAGAGTGGCTAAGTGGGCCATTGAGCTCGGACCTCATGGTCTCAAATACGTGCCACGCACTGCTGTTAAATCTCAGGCCTTGGTGGATTTCATCAATGATTGGACAAAGTCACAAGTGCCCGAGCAAAAGCCAGATAACACATACTGGACTATTCACTTTGATGGGTCCAGGCAGTTGGAGGGCTCGGGGGCTGGAGTCGTATTGGCTTCCCCTAAGGGTGATAAGTTCCATTATGTGCTACAATTGATGTTTCCTTGTACCAACAACGCAGTTGAGTACGAGGCCTTGCTCCATGGTCTTCGGATGGCTAAGGAGATGAGCTTGAGCCGGGTCAGGTGTTTCGGCGACTCAGACTTGGTGGCTGAACAAGTATCAGGCAAGTGGGACTCTAAGGACCCTCTCATGGCGGCTTATCGCCGTGAAGTTGATGCCATTGCTGGGCACTTTCAGGGTTACCAAGTAGAGCACATCGATCGCAGGAAGAACGAGGCGGCTGATGCTTTAAGCCGGCTGGGCTCTCAGCGAAAACCGGTGCCGCCTAATACTTTCCTGGACGTCCTGTATAACCCTTCTGTTAAGTTGCCAACAAAGGAAGACTTGGCTGTCCCTGACCCGGAGGCACGGCTGGTGGCGGCTCTCCACATCATACCGGACTGGACAGTACCTTATTTGGCTTACATGACCCGGGGAGAGTTGCCTGAGGATGAAACTTTGGCCAGACAAATAACCCGGCGGGCTAAGTCAATGATTGTTATCAATGGCGAGTTGCATCACCGCAGTGTTACAGGAGCATTTCAGCGTTGTGTCTCTCCTGAGGAAGGTCAAGAGATCTTGCGCGAGATTCATGAAGGGGATTGTGGCCATCATGCCGGCTCAAAGTCTCTTGTGGCCAAGGCTTTTCGTCATGGTTTTTATTGGCTGACGGCTCATGCTGATGCGGAGGACTTGGTCAGTAAATGTGATGGTTGCCAAAGGTTTTCGCGACGGGCTCATGTGCCGGCTCAGGAGCTGAGGATGATCCCCATTACTTGGCCCTTTGCGGTCTGGGGGCTTGATATGGTTGGGCCTTTTAAAAGGTCCAAAGATAAGAAGACCCACCTCTTGGTGGCAGTTGACAAATTTACCAAGTGGGTTGAAGCGGAGCCAGTTAGCAAGTGTGATGCAGCCACGGCGGTTCAGTTTATGAAAAAGGTGATTTTTCGCTTTGGCTTTCCGCACAGCATTATAACTGACAATGGCACCAATTTATCCAAAGGCGCCATGGAAGATTTTTGTCAACGAGAGCGCATCCGACTTGATGTTTCCTTAGTGGCTCATCCTCAATCCAATGGTCAAGCTGAGAGAGCTAACCAGGAGATTCTGAAGGGCATCAAGCCCCGGCTTTTGGTCCCTTTGCAACGGACGCCGGGTTGTTGGGTGGAGGAGTTACCCTCAGTGTTATGGAGCATCAATACTACTCCTAACAGGTCTACGGGTTTCACGCCTTTCTTCTTGGTTTATGGGGCAGAAGCAGTCCTCCCCAGTGACATCCGTCATGACTCGCCTCGAGTGGCGGCTTATGTTGAGACGGATAATGAACAGGCGCGCCAAGATGCTCTTGACTTGTTGGACGAACAGCGTGATGTGGCAGCAGCTCGCTCAGCGATTTACCAGCAAGACCTGCGCCGTTATCATAGTCGCCGGGTTAAATCCCGGGTCTTCCAGGAAGGTGATCTCGTGCTCCGGCTCATCGAAGATCAAACCGATGCACACAAGCTATCTCCACCTTGGGAGGGGCCCTTTGTGGTCAGCAAAAACTTGCACAACGGGTCATATTACCTCATTGACATTCGGGAGCACAAAGATTCATGTAAGTCGAAGGAAGAGACCCGTCGGCCGTGGAACATAGCTCAGCTTCGGCCTTACTACACTTGAGCCACTGGCTCTCACAATGTACATATTTCTCTAAGCCATGTATATATTATGATAAGCAATAAAGCAGGACCTCTGTCCTTTTTTCTCCTCCAAATGTGCACGTGTTGTTTTCATTGCTAGATTAACATGATAACTTGAAGGAGGATCCGGCTTATGATCGTATTCGAATCTAGCCGTAGGTAATAAGGTCACTTGGGGGCTTCCTGTTCAAACATAGGTCGTATTCGAACCAAAGAGAACATAGCTGTCGATACCCATTTGATTGGCAAAGTGCCGAGCTCATTGGGGAGTTTTCTTTGATCATATTTGAATCATAGTTTAACCCCTTTGGGAACCGACGTGGATCGTATTCGAATCAGCGTCGTTAAACAATTCTTAAAATCACTTGGGGGCTTCCTGTTCAAACATGGGTCGTATTCGAACCAAAGAGAACATAGCTGTCGATACCCTTTTGATTGGCACCGCCACACCCACTGGGGGCTATATGATCGTATTCGAATCCTAGCATAACCCCTTTGGGACGGGTCTCTGGTCGTATTCGAACTGGAAGCCCCTAAGTTTTTCCGATTTATAGCGAGTTTCTTCTGATTCTTCCAAGTGTGTACGGCCGGGTTTCACCTTGCCGGTTTAACTTTGATTTACAGGGTTAATCGAATACAACCGGCGTCATTAAGACTGGTAAACCGGAATTGAGGTACCAATCTTATTGCCCGGGTTAGCTAAGCCGGAAGTGTGCTTGCGGGCTGGTAAGTGTGTTGTTACAGTTATATCAAGGACATAATTGAGGACCAGTCTTTTTTGATTCATATTCCGGGTTATATGTTTAATACTATGCTTCTCAGTGCGGTAAGTCGCCTAGAGACTTGTGATTTGTCCTTCTATGCAGGATAGTTAAGGGCAATTATTTTGAGCTTAAGGAAAATGAATAATCGATTATGACCCGGAGAAATATAGAGGAGACAACTTCAATGGACCTCAGCATTCAACGCGTGCACGATTGCACGGCAAATTTAAAGTATTGATCCTACTCTATTACAAGACTCATCGAGTCCAAAAGGGTGGAGCATTGTTTTATAAGCCGCCTGCAGAGTTAAGATGCTTGCTGGGTTGACGTCTCCGGCTCATCCCTCTCTTCTCCTCCGGCTGTTCCCAAGACCTGGAAAGTTGATGACTTCCAGTCGATGCCGCTCAGAGCTTTGAATTGAGCTTCCTCGTCAATTAACCCGGCCAGGTCAATCTCCGGGGCGAAGGTGTGCTGACGAGTTGGCGGGATTAAGCTGAGGGCTTCATAGCGCGGGGTGGGGATCCTCTGATTCTCCGCATTATAACCCGGCTGGTACTTGGTCAGATCTGTGTCGTTTCCAATGAGGGTGGCCACTGGGCGCACGATCTTCACGCAGGCGGCAAAGTCCCTTTGGTCGAAGGCTGTGTCGTCTTCCTTCAAACTTGGATAGCCGAGGGCGATGTCCGCCGGGTCTAACTCTGGAAGGAAAGCCTTGGCCCGGCTCAGCGCGGCGATAGCTCCGGCTCTTGCAGAGGCCCGTCGCAGCTCTTGGATACATTGAGGCAGAACGGCGAGCCGGCGAAGCACTTCCGCCAGGTGAGTCGGCACCTCGTTGGATAGGGCCACCACAGCCAAGGCACGCTGTGACCCGGTGTAGAGTTGCTCCACCAGGGTGTACACGGCCTTCAGCTTGGTTACCACACTCTGGTTAAGGTTGGCGCTTCTGGGACCTGTTTAACAGAGTAAGATATGCCGCCGACAAGGATGAGTTATGAGATATAAAGATTCTAAACTTGATGAAAGCCGGTGAAATGACTTACCGAAGATTGCGGCAACCATCTGGGACACTTGGCGCTTTAAGCCGGAGAGTTCGGCGGTCTTTTCTGAGAGAGCCTTCTCCGCCTGTTCGGCCCGATTCACCAGAGCAGCCTTCTCTTCGGCCCAGGCTCTCCGTTCAGCGTCGAAGTCCGTCTTCAGTTTTTCTTGCGCAGCAATACTGGACACAAATTTAGCATTTGCTTTCTGGGTCTCAGTTTCTTGCATCTTCAGCCGGGTCTTGAGATCAGAGATGTCAGCTTCAAATTTCTTGCCAGCAGCCTGCATAATTTCCGGGTCATAAGATGAACAGTTACTATACAATCTTCAAAGTCCCAAGCACTTTCCAAGCAAAGGCACTTGGCACTTGGGGGCTAATGCATATTGAATGTTTCTATTTACAAATTGCCGGTTCAATTGAGTAAGCCGGAACTTAAGTCTACAGCATATTCTATCATGAGTTGTAGACTTGGGGGCTAGAGCATGGTAAGAATAACAAGATAGCTATACAGTAAACAAGAAGAAAGAAGAGTGGTACCTCTGACTTCTGCTGAATCTGGTTCACCATGCCGATCTCTGCATCCCGGCTCTTGTGCACTTGGCTGACGTAGCCGGAGACGAGCTCTCCGATGCTTAGGTTGGCGTAGTCGGTGAGGTCCAGATTAACCCGGCGGGGCTGTAGCAACTCCCCCTTGGCAGAGCACTTGGCCAGCGCAGTAGGTCTCCCCGGCTCAACAAATTCCGTCCGGGTGATTACCACATCCGGGTCATCTGCTGGCTGAGCCGAGCTGGAGGCCTCCGGGTTAGCAGAAGCTTCTGCTATGGGCTTGTTGGTTGGAGCAGCAGCCTCAGGAGCAGAGGCAGCTGGCGGTTCTTGAGCGGCTACCTCCGGCTCAGGCAGGTCCGGCTCATCAGCCGGCTTGTTCTTCTTCGCCCTTTTGCTGAGTTTTGCTTGGGCACTGAAAAGACAGAAAGGTTAAGCACAAAAGTGTATGTAAAGACAAAGTACAACATAAGATGATCATTATTACCCGGGCACAGTCTTGAAAGCCGGCAGGTTCGACTGCATAGAGTCACCCGAAGAGGGGGAAGTCTCCTGATAATTTGAGTCAGAAGAATTGAGCGGCTGACGTATAACACCCGCCAAAGGATGAAAAGGGTACAAGTTGGAGATAACCTCAGTTCGGCGCTTCCTCGATGCGTCAGGTAACCCGGAGGAGAGGTCGGCGTCCTTGTTGGTCCAGGTGTGATGCCGGCTCTCATGAACCTGTCGCTTCAAAATAAATTGAGGATCTTGATAAGCTAAAGGATGTGAAAAGCTTACTTTCCGGGTTACCCTTCGGACTTTCAGCCTTGGCAAGGGCTCCGAGTCGGAGGAAAGTGACATTACCTGTTCAACCACCGGGTTACTTGCGCCGGTGTCATCCTGTTGAGGAATAGTATTGATAAGGTGGACAGAAATAAATAGCAGATATAGCAAGAGCTTACAGGTTCAGGGGTTACCTCTGACTCGGAGCTGTCGCTTAATTGCATCAGCTCTGAAGCAGTAGGCCTACTTCCCTTCTTACGGGGAGCGGCTTCCTTGGCGGCTTTCTTCGCCTTTCTAGCCTTCTTGGCCGCTTCATGGTCATATTTGACCTTCCAGAACTTGTCATCAGCCTGAAAAATACAAGGATGATTTCTTAAAGATTTAGATGACGGTTATATACAGAAGAAGATAAAATGTTCAGATCAGCGGCTTACCGCTGGGGCTGGGTTGGTCTTGCAGAAGGGGGCTAACCCGGTCCTCCCGCAGTCTGCCAGGCTCTCGTTCAAAAGAGCCTTGGTCATATCCTCAGCAACATCTTCAGGGAGATCGTTGCGGCTGTGTCTCTGGGGGTCATCCTTTCGGCCTGTGTATTCGCACATTAAGCCGGGGCGGCGGCTCAATAGGATCACCCGCCACGAGATCCAGACCCGGACCAGATCGATCCCGTTGAGACCATTGCCCAGGAGAGCCTTGATCTTGTTGATGGTGGGGAGCAGAGGTTGGCGCTCTGCCTGAGTTAACTTGTCAGACAGAGGGTGAGTCGGTTCCAGACGTGAAGGGCGAAAGCCGGGCAGCAGGCTCTCGTCAGCCGGTGACGTGTCTTGGCAATAGAACCACGTCAGGTTCCAGTCCTTTGGGTGACTCGGTGGCTCGGCGTAAGGGAAAAGACAGTCTCTCCGTCTCTGAATGGAGATGCCGCCTAGCTCCAAACTTGGCCCGTTGGCGCACTCGTTCTGGCGGTTCAAGTAGAAGAGCTCTCTGAAGAGCAGCAGGCTGGGCTCTTCTCCAAGGTAAACCTCGCAGAACACTTGGAAGTTGCATATGTTGGACACCGAGTTGGGTCCTATATCTTGTGGCCGCAGGTCAAAGAAGTTCAGCACGTCTCTAAAAAACTTTGAGCCGGGCGGTGCGAAGCCCCGGCTCATATGATCCGCAAAAATCACTACCTCCCCGTCCTTTGGCTGTGGTCTCTCTTCTGACGGGTCAGGGGCACGGTAGGACATGACGTCCTTCTTAGGCAGGTAGCCTGACTTGACGTAATCTGCTAACGTCTCGTTGGTGACATTGGACCTCATCCAATTGCAAGTGATGGAGGCTTTAGGAGCTTTAGGAGGCATGGTGAAAGTCGGCAGCCTATGATAAAAGAAAACATCCGGTTTAATTATAAGCCGGAGGAAATTTACAGTTCAATGTTACAGTGGTGGCTTATGAAGGGGACTAATGACACATGTCTAAGTGCACCGGGTTATTTAAGCCGCCCGAAGTATTGAGAGTAATTCGATTGTCTACGGCCTTATCACAGATGAGCCGAAAAATTCTATGGCGCGTGGTCTCCTTTGAGTCGGAAGGTTCTACGGCGCGTGGTTTCTTTAAACCGGAAATATAACCCGCCGTGACTCAATGAGTGCAGTTTTTACTAAGTGTGGTGAAAACAGGTTTCACACATTGCAGTAAATAATTTGGATCAAAATGGTCGGTCAAAAGGAAAGTTTCTAGACCTAAAAAACAGACGTAGGGGAGTTCTTGAGCTCGAACAAGGCATTTATGCAGTGAAAAGAGGTCTACTTGCATTTGAAATGAGTACTAAACAGCCGCCGCACTGGTTCTATACTATCCTAAGATCAAAAAGAGGCAGTAAAAATCAAATCTACCGAGGGCCGCGAAGAATGGCGAAGAACATGGGAAGAACAGGAAGAAGCTCCATGGCGGATCTGTTCTACGGGGCCGCAAGAACTTACAGGGGCTGGTGAGTCGCGGAGGTTGCTGCCATTCTCTGAACACGACAGGTTGATGCAGCGGCCGGAGTCGGTGAGGACGAGAAGACCCGCGGCGGCGACGGCGACAGAGCTCGAGCGGAGGAACAGTGGCGCGAGGAGGAAGATGGGTGGCTGAAGGCCCGTCGGACAGGGCTATTTATAAGGGCGAGCTCATAAGTGGGCGCGAGAAACGAGGAGACCATGGCGTGGTTATCTCCCCATGAAACACCTCGATTTTCGGGATGGCAGTAAAGATAAGATCCGTTGCGGATCTGGTGGAGTAAAAAATGGACTTAATGGAAGATGATGTCACGGCGGATTACCCGGAGTCCAGAGGATGACGTCACGCCGGGTTATGGCCTTCACACAATTATAAGCCGGAGATTTTTCTGTCGAAAGGATGGAAGATTGACATGAGCCGGCTCAAATCAATCTGGGGCCTAATGTTGAGGATATAGACCTTAGAGTCACCCGCCAGGAGGGGCCGGGTTACTCTTAATGGTCATCGCCAGAAGCCCGGCGCCAAGCTTGAAGAGGGTGGGCCAAAGATGGGCTTAAGACCCGGATATGGCTTAAGGCCCGTAGTTACAATCACTATTAAGGTAGAACTTGTAGTGTAAGGCAAGAATAGTTGAGAGTCCGAGCCGGACACTCTTATGAGCCGGCCGGGACTCTGAGAGCTGCTGGGCGTCAGCCTCCCTATATAAAGGGACGACCCGGCAGCGGTTTAAGGACAAGAAAGATCTCATCGAGAGCCAGGCATAGCAGTTAAGCTCCCTGGTCATCGAAACCCTAATCAATACCACCTCAACTGGACGTAGGCTTTTACCTTCACCGTAAGGGGCCGAACCAGTATAAACCCTCGTGTTCCTTGTCCCGTTAACCCCTTCAAGCTTCCTAGCGGCGATGGCTCCACGACTAAGTCCTAGCTTGAGGACATCTGCCGTGACAATTCCACGACAGTTGGCGCCCACCGTGGGGCCACCACTAAGGCCAAGTGGCCCGGGTTATCCACCCGAGGAGGGTGATCCTCCCTACTCCACACTATAGGCTGCGCAGACCACCGCAAGTAGCGTGGAACCGCCGGCTCAACAGCATTCACAGCACTCTTATGAAGCTTCTGATCTCGCTTACACAGGCTGGTGGTAAACACATGATACTGTCCACCGCTAAGCTGCTTTGGATTGGTCTGATAACCCTCCTGCTGCTGTTGATGACCCTGGCCAGACTGCTGATTAAAGCCCCCTTGACCGTTCTGAGGATTAGAATTTGAGCCGCCGCCCGGGCCATGAAAGCCGCCGGCGCCTGAGCCGCCGCCCGGGCCATTGTAATTCTTAAAGGCCTTCATGATTGCACAATCCTTCCATAGATGGTTAGCTGGCTTCTCTCTAGAGCCATGCCTCGGACAAGGCTCATTCAACAGCTGCTCCAGCGTCGGGCCTGACCCGCCGGCTCGGGGAGGGGGCCTCCCCTTGCGTCGCTGGTTATTACCTTGTGAGCTAGCGTTGGCTACAAACTCTAGGCTGCCATCGGCCTTGCGCTTGCCTCCTCCTTGGTTCCCCGGGTTATGCTGAGGACCCTTGCCATTGCCGTTCTTCTTTCCCTTCCATGTCCTTTCATCATCTGAAGCGGGATCCTTGGTACCATCAGAATCGGCGTACTTGACAAGAGCCGCCATTAGTGTACCCATATCATTGCAGTCGCGCTTAAGCCGCCCGAGTTTCATCTTTAGGGGCACAAAATGACAATTCTGCTCCAACATTAAGACTGCAGAGCCGGCCTCCATCTTATCTGATGAATGTATGATCTCTTTGACCCGGCGAACCCAATGCGTCGTGGATTCACCCTCCTGCTGCTTACAGTTAGTCAAATCCACAATTGACATAGACTGCCTACAGGTATCCTTGAAGTTTTGGATGAACCGGGCTTTCAGCTCAGCCCAGGACCCGATGGAATTCGGTGGTAGCCCTTTCAACCAAGTGCGGGCAGGCCCATCCAACATCATGGTGAAGTATTTGGCCATTGCTGCTTCACTGACCTCCAGCAGTTCCATGGCCATCTCGTAACTCTCGATCCAGGCTGCGGGTTGTAAGTCGGCCGTATAATTAGGCACCTTCCTAGGGCCTTTGAAGTCCTTGGGTAGACGTTCATTGCAGATAGCTGGCACTAAACAAGGGACACCCCCAGTCCTGGTAGGGATACCCACGTCGACGGAAGTCGTCGGATAAGCCGGGGGAGTCTGGTAAGCCGTCAAGTGAGGCACCTGCTCCGCCTCTTGCCGCACTCTGTCTTGGTCTGCTGCGTTAAAGGCTCCGTTATGAGCCGGGCCATGGCCAGGGGGCGGGTCATGGCGTCGGATGTTACTTGAGCCGGTCGCTGAGACCATGTGTCTGCTGTAACTCGGGCTCTGGCCTAGACGAGGGGTCGAGTGGATCCTGTCCCGGCTGTAGGAGTACGCCTCTTGCTGCGCAGTGCTATCTGAAGGAGTTCCCTGACCCGGCGGGTTTCAATAGCCGTCGGAGAGTCGCCGTCAATTGGGAGAGCCGCCAGCCGTGCTGCCGCGGCGACCATGTTCTCCAGCGGGTTAGCATAATGACCCGGTGGTATGGGCACGTACTGAGGCGGGGCAGGGGGCACCTGGGGAGGCCCCATCACTTGTGGCTGAATAGGGGTCCCAGGCCCGGGCACTATGACCCCTGGCGGGTTACTAGACCCTGCGCCTGGCGTGTTGAAGAGGTTGCGTGGATCGTAAACCGGAGGGAGTCGAGATTGGGCCTTTTGATGCCTCCTTCTCATGACCTCATTAGACGCGTTTTGATCCATCGTGAGCCGGAAGGACTGCGCCTGGATCAACTGAGTTTGGGCGTCGAGAGCCGCCCTCTCTGTAGCCATCCTGATCCCTTCCGCTGCCAGATCCTCCTTAGCTTTCGCTAGATCTAACTTTAACTGCGCCACCTCCGCATCATGCTGAGCTTGATCCGCCGGGTCAACCGCGGTAGTTAACAGGGCCGTCATCTTGTCCGTGAGATCCATCAGCACCTGAGCCGGTGAAGGCACCGGGGTTCCCGCTCCAGTAGCAAGGTTCTGAACAGGCTGTGCACCGGCCATAAAGACTCCAACCTGACTTGGCGGCTCAAACGGGTTCGGAATACTATCACCATCGGAACAACCCATGAGCCTGCCATCTTGAAGTTGATACAACGAGTCTGACTCATCTGTGGATGACTCGCCATCAGAGCCGGCGGCCGTCTCATCACCAGATCCAGATCGATCAGAGAGCCCTCCATGGATACATCCCACAAAAGCATGCTTTAAGGCAGGCCGGGCCCGGGCGGGTCGTGCACGCTGAGCCGTCTCGATGAGGTCGGCGCAGAGATCCGGCTCAGGGCCCGGCTCTCCAATCTTGCCAATGAAAACATGAATTCCGCCGAAGGGGACCCGGTACCCGTACTCAATTGAGCCGGCGTCGGGGCCCCAGTTTGCATCGTCGACGTAGAGCTTGCCGCGACGACTCTTGGTCACCGGCCCAAAGTGTATCCCTTGAGCCCTTCGAAGCTGCCCTTCAAGAACTCAAATCCACCGTGCGCTGGCCCCTCAGGTGGGAGGATATAAGTTCACTAAGGTGCTCATGGATGGAGGCAGCAGCATCAACATCCTCTATTATGAGACGTTCCGTCGTATGGGGTTGATTGATAAGAACCTCAGCCAGTCCAACACTATTTTCCACGGTGTGGTACCGGGTAAGTCGGCTTATCCAGTCGGCAAGATCGAGTTGGAAGTGGCCTTTGGAGATGAGCACAACTACAGGGTGGAAAAATTGACCTTTGAGGTGGTTAAGATAAGAAGTCCGTATCATGCCATATTTGGGCGGCCGGCTTACGCCAAGTTCATGGCACGGCCGTGTTATGTGTACTTACAGCTCAAGATGCCGGGTCACAATGGGACCATTACGGTTCACGGCAGCCGGAAGGTGGCTCTGGAGTGTGAGGAAGGCGATGCAGCTTATGCAGAATCTGTTTGTGCAACAGAGGAGTTGAAGTTTTACAAAGACAATGTTGACCCAACAGATATGACCTCTCTGAAAAAGCCGACTACGGAGCATGAGCCGGCAATGAAATTTAAGTCGGCTGATGAGACTAAACTTGTTGATTTCGTTCCAGGAGATTCATCTCAGCAGTTTAGCATCAGTGCCAATCTGGATCCAAAATAGGAAAGCGCGCTCATCGAGTTCATCCGTGAGAATAGGGACATTTTCGCATGGAAACCGTCTGACATGCCAGGTGTACCTAGAGAACTCGCTGAGCACACTCTCAATGTTGATCCGAAATTTAAGCCGGTCAGGCAGTTCCTTCGGCGGTTTAATGAAGAGAGGCGGAAAGCTATTGGTGAAGAGGTGGCCCGGCTCTTGGCGGCCGGGTTTATTGTTGAAGTCTTTCACCCAGAATGGTTAGCTAACCCGGTGCTCGTACTCAAGAAGAACGGCACTTGGCGGATGTGTGTGGACTACACGGACTTAAACAAGGCGTGTCCGGCTGATCCTTTTGCCCTTCCCCGTATTGATCAAATTATTGATGCTACGGCAGGTTGTGCGCGCTTAAGTTTCTTGGATGCTTATTCTGGATATCATCAGATTAAAATGGCAGTTAAGGACCAGGAGAAGACGGCGTTCATCACTCCCTTTGGAGCCTTCTGCTATGTGTCCATGCCCTTTGGACTCAAGTGTGCACAGGCGACTTATCAGCGTTGCGTGCAGAACTGTCTTCATAACCAGATTGGGCGCAATGTTCATGCTTATGTGGACGATATTGTGGTTAAGTCCATAAAGGAGGAAACCCTGATAGATGATTTGAGAGAAACCTTTGATAATCTCCGGGTTTACAAGATGATGCTTAACCCGGCCAAATGTGTTTTTGGTGTTCCTGCAGGCAAACTCTTGGGTTTCTTGGTTTCTGACAGAGGCATTGAAGCTAACCCGGAGAAGATCAAGGCCATCACCTCCCTGGCTAAGCCGGCGTGTATAAATGACGTTCAGCGCTTGGCGGGTCGCATCGCTGCTTTAAGCCGGTTTATAAGCCGTCTGGGTGAGAAGGCCATGCCATTATATCAGTTGATGAAGAAAACTGATAACTTTGTCTGGAATGATGCAGCTAATACCGCTTTTGAGGATTTGAAGAAGCAGCTGGCAGAGCCCCCAGTCCTTGCTGCTCCGGTTGATAAGGAGCCCTTATTACTGTATGTGGCTGGCTGAACACACGAGCCGTCAGTGTGGCTGTGGTGGTGGAGCGCAAGGAAGAGGGTAAGGAGCATCCGGTTCAGCGGCCGGTTTATTATCTCAGCGAAGTGCTCATCGAGTCCAAACAGCGGTATCCACATTGGCAGAAGCTTGTTTATGGTGTGTTCATGGCAAGCCGGAAGCTTAAGCATTATTTCCAGGGTCATCCCATCACTGTGGTCAGTTCTGCCCCTCTTGGTGATATCATTCAAAACAGAGAGGCCACAGGGAGAGTGGCTAAGTGGGCCATCGAGCTCGGACCTCATGGTCTCAAATACGTGCCACGCACTGCTGTTAAATCTCAGGCCTTGGTGGATTTCATCAATGATTGGACAGTCACAAGTGCCCGAGCAAAATACGGATAACACATATTAGACTATTCACTTTGATGGGTCCAGGCAGTTGGAGGGCTCGGGGGCTGGAGTCGTATTGGCTTCCCCTAAGGGTGATAAGTTCCATTATGTGCTACAATTGATGTTTCCTTGTACCAACAATGCAGCTGAGTACGAGGCCTTGCTCCATGGTCTTCGGATGGCTAAGGAGATGAGCTTGAGCCGGGTAAGGTGTTTCGGCGACTCAGACTTGGTGGCTTAACAAGTATCAGGCAAGTGGGATTCTAAGGACCCTCTCATGGCGGCTTATCGCCGCGAAGTTGATGCCATTGCTGGGCACTTTCAGGGTTACCAAGTAGAGCACATCGATCGCGGGAAGAACGAGGCGGCTGATGCTTTAAGCCGGCTGGGCTCTCAGCGAAAACCGGTGCCGCCTAATACTTTCCTGGACGTCATGTATAACCCTTCTGTTAAGTTGCCTACAGAGGAAGACTTGGCTGTCCCTAACCCGGAGGCACGACTGGTGGCGGCTCTCCACATCATACCGGACTGGACAGTACCTTATTTGGCTTACATGACCCGGGGAGAGTTGCCTGAGGATGAAACTTTGGCCAGACAAATAACCCGGCGGGCTAAGTCAATGATTGTTCTCAATGGCGAGTTGCATCACCGCAGTGTTACAGGAGCGTTTCAGCGTTGTGTCTCCCCTGAGGA
The DNA here is from genome assembly GCF_018294505.1 of Triticum aestivum. Taxonomy (NCBI): domain Eukaryota; kingdom Viridiplantae; phylum Streptophyta; class Magnoliopsida; order Poales; family Poaceae; genus Triticum; species Triticum aestivum. Next base: position 423,482,303 of record NC_057799.1, on the reverse strand, counting down.
AGGTCAAGAGATCTTGCGTGAGATTCATGAAGGGGATTGTGGCCATCACGCCGGCTCAAAGTCTCTTGTGGCCAAGGCTTTTCGCCATGGTTTTTATTGGCTGACGGCTCATGCTGATGCGGAGGACTTGGTCAGTAAATGTGATGGTTGCCAAAGGTTCTCGCGACGGGCTCATGTGCCGGCTCAGGAGCTGAGGATGATCCCAATTACTTGGCCCTTTGCGGTCTGGGGGCTTGATATGGTTGGGCCTTTTAAAAGGTCCAAGGATAAGAAGACCCACCTCTTGGTGGCAGTTGACAAATTTACCAAGTGGGTTGAAGCAGAGCCAGTTAGCAAGTGTGATGCAGCCACGGCAGTTCAGTTTATGAAAAAGGTGATTTTTCGCTTTGGCTTTCCGCACAGCATTATAACTGACAATGGCACCAATCTATCCAAAGGCGCCATGGAAGAGTTTTGTCAACGAGAGCATATCCGACTTGATGTTTCCTCAGTGGCTCATCCTCAATCCAATGGTCAAGCTGAGAGAGCTAATCAGGAGATTCTGAAGGGCATCAAGCCCCGGCTTTTGGTCCCTTTGCAACGGACGCCGGGTTGTTGGGTGGAGGAGTTGCCCTCCGTGTTATGGAGCATCAACACTACTCCTAACAGGTCTACAGGTTTCACGCCTTTCTTCATGGTTTATGGGGCAGAAGCAGTCCTCCCCAGTGACATCCGTCATGACTCGCCTCGAGTGGCGGCTTATGTTGAGACGGATAATGAACAGGCGCGCCAAGATGCTCTTGACTTGTTGGACGAACAGCGTGATGTGGCAGCAGCTCGCTCAGCGATTTACCAACAAGACCTGCGCCGTTATCATAGTCGCCGGGTTAAATCCCGGGTCTTCCAGGAAGGCGATCTCGTGCTCCGGCTCATCCAAGATCAAACCGATGCGCACAAGCTATCTCCACCTTGGGAAGGGCCCTTTGTGGTCAGCAAGAACTTGCACAACGGGTCATATTACCTCATTGACATTCGGGAGCACAAAGATTCACGTAAGTCGGAGGAAGAGACCCGTCGGCCGTGGAACATAGCTCAGCTTCGGCCTTACTACACTTGAGCCACCGGCTCTCATAATGTACATATTTCTCTAAGCCATGTATATATTATGATAAGCAATAAAGCAGGACCTCTGTCCTTTTTTCTCCTCCAAATGTGCACGTGTTGTTTTCATTGCAAGATTAACATGATAACTTGAAGGAGGATCCGGCTTATGATCGTATTCGAATCTAGCCGTAGGTAATAAGGTCACTTGGGGGCTTCCTGTTCAAACATAGGTCGTATTCGAACCAAAGAGAACATAGCTGTCGATACCCATTTGATTGGCAAAGTGCCGAGCTCATTGGGGAGTTTTCTTTGATCATATTTGAATCATAGTTTAACCCCTTTGGGAACCGACGTGGATCGTATTCGAATCAGCGTTGTTAAACAATTCTTAAAATCACTTGGGGGCTTCCTGTTCAAACATGGGTCGTATTCGAACCAAAGAGAACATAGCTGTCGATACCCTTTTGATTGGCATCGCCACACCCACTGGGGGCTATATGATCGTATTCGAATCCTAGCATAACCCCTTTGGGACGGGTCTCTGGTCGTATTCGAACTGGAAGCCCCTAAGTTTTTCTGATTTATAGCGAGTTTCTTCTGATTATTTCAAAGTGTGTACGGCCGGGTTTCACTTTGCCGGCTTAACTTCGATTTACAGGGCTAATCGAATACAACCGGCGTCATTAAGACTGGTAAACCGGAATTGAGGTACCAATCTTATTGCCCGGGTTATCTAAGCCGGAAGTGTGCTTGCAGGCTGGTAAGTGTGTTGTTACGGTTATATCAAGGACATAACTGAGGACCAGTCTTTTTTGATTCATATTCCGGGTTATATGCTTAAAACTATGCTTCTCAGTGCGGTAAGCCGCCTAGAGACTTGTGATTTGTCCTTCTATGCAGGATAGTTAAGGGCAATTATTTTGAGCTTAAGGAAAATGAATAATCGATTATGACCCGGAGAAATATAGAGGAGACAACTTCAATGGACTTCAGCATTCAACGCGTGCACGATTGCACGGCAAAGATAAAGTGTTGGTCCTACTCTATTACAAGACTCATCGAGTCCAAAAGGGTGGAGCATTGTTTTATAAGCCGCCTGCAGAGTTAAGATGCTTGCTGGGTTGACGTCTCCGGCTCATCCCTCTCTTCTCCTCCGGCTGTTCCCAAGACCTGGAAAGTTGATGACTTCCAGTCGATGCCGCTCAGAGCTTCGAATTGAGCTTCCTCGTCAATTAACCCGGCCGGGTCAATCTCCGGGGCGAAGGTGTGCTGACGAGCTGGCGGGATTAAGCTGAGGGCTTCATAGCGCGGGGTGGGGATCCTCTGATTTTCCGCATTGTAACCCGGCTGGTACTTGGTCAGATCTGTGTCGTTTCCAATGAGGGTGGCCACCGGGCGCACGATCTTCACGCAGGCGGCAAAGTCCCTTTGGTCGAAGGCTGTGCCGTCTTCCTTCAAACTTGGATAACCGAGGGCGATGTCCGCCGGGTCTAACTCTGGAAGGAACGCCTTGGCCCGGCTCAGCGCGGCGATATCTCCGGCTCTTGCAGAGGCCCGTCGCAGCTCTTAGATACGTTGAGGCAGAACGGCGAGCCGGCGAAGAACTTCCGCCAGGTGAGTTGGCACCTCGTTGGATAGGGCCACCACAGCCAAGGCACGCTGTGACCCGGTGTAGAGTTGCTCCACCAGGGTGTACACGGCCTTCAGCTTAGTCACAACACTCTGGTTGAGGTTGGCGCTTCTGGAACCTGTTTAACAGAGTAAGATAAGCCGCCGACAAGGATGAGTTATGAGATATAAAGATTCTAAACTTGATGAAAGCCGGTGAAATGACTTACCGAAGATTGCGGCAACCATCTGGGACACTTGGCGCTTTAAACCGGAGAGTTCGGCGGTCTTCTCTGAGAGAGCCTTCTCCGCCTGTTCGACCCGGTTCACCAGGGCAGCCTTCTCTTCGGCCCAGGCTCTCCGTTCAGCGTCGAAGTCCGTCTTCAGTTTTTCTTGCGCAGCAATACTGGACACAAATTTAGCATTTGCTTTCCGGGTCTCAGTTTCTTGCGTCTTCAGCCGGGTCTTGAGATCGGAGATGTCAGCTTCAAACTTCTTGCCAGCGGCCTGCGTAATTTCCGGGTTATAGCATGATCAATTACTATGCAAATTTAAAGTCCCAAGCGTTTTCCAAGCAAAGACACTTGGCACTTGGGGGCTAATGCATATCGAACGTTTCTATCTACAAATTACTGGTTCATGGAAGTAAGCCGGAACTTAAGTCTACAGCATATTCTATCATGAGTTGTAGACTTGGGGGCTAGAGCATGGTAAGAATAACAAGATAGCTATACAGTAAACAAGAAGAAAGAAGAGTGGTACCTCTGACTTCTGCTGAATCTGGTTCACCATGCCGATCTCTGCATCCCGGCTCTTGTGCACTTGGCTGACGTAGCCGGAGACGAGCTCTCCGATGCTTAGGTTGGCGTAGTCGGTGAGGTCCAGATTAACCCGGCGGGGCTGTAGCAACTCCCCCTTGGCAGAGCACTTGGCCAGCGCAGTAGGTCTCCCCGGCTCAACAAATTCCGTCCGGGTGATTACCACATCCGGGTCATCTGCTGGCTGAGCCGAGCTGGAGGCCTCCGGGTTAGCAGAAGCTTCTGCTATGGGCTTGTTGGTTGGAGCAGCAGCCTCAGGAGCAGAGGCAGTTGGCGGTTCTTGAGCGGCTACCTCCGGCTCAGGCAGGTCCGGCTCATCAGCCGGCTTGTTCTTCTTCGCCCTTTTGCTGAGTTTTGCTTGGGCACTGAAAAGACAGAAAGGTTAAGCACAAAAGTGTAAGTAAAGACAAAGTACAACATGAGATGATCATTATTACCCGGGCACGGTCTTGAAAGCCGGCAGATTCGACTGCATAGAGTCGCCCGAAGAGGGGGAAGTTTCCTGATAATTTGAGTCAGAAGAATTGAGCGGTTGACGTATAACACCCGCCAAAGGATGAAAAGGGTACAAGTTGGAGATCACCTCGGTTCGGCGCTTCCTCGATGCGTCAGGTAACCCGGAGGAGAGGTCAGTGTCCTTGTTGGTCCGGGTGTGACGCCGGCTTTCATGAACCTGTCGCTTCAAAATAAATTGAGGATCTTGATAAGCTAAAGGATGTGAAAAGCTTACTTTCCGGGTTACCCTTCGGACTTTCAGCCTTGGCAAGGGCTCCGAGTCGGAGGAAAGTGACATTACCTCTTCAACCACCGGGTTACTTGCGCCGGTGTCATCCTGTTGATGAATAGTATTGATAACGTGGGCAGAAATAAATAACAGATATAACAAGAGTTTACAGGTTCAGGGGTTACCTCTGACTCGGAGCTGTCGCTTAGTTGCATCAGCTCTGAAGCAGTTGGCCTACTTCCCTTCTTGCGGGGAGCGGCTTTCTTGGCGGCTTTCTTCGCCTTCCTGGCCTTCTTGGCCGCCTCGTGGTCATATTTGACCTTCCAGAATTTGTCATCAGCCTGAAAAATACAATGATGATTTCTTAAAGATTCAGATGAAGGTTATCTGCAGACGAAGATAAAATGTTCAAATCAGCGGCTTACCGCTGGGGCTGGGTTGATCTTGCAGAAGGGAGCTAACCCGGTCCTCCCGCAGTCTGCCAAGGCTCTCGTTCAAGAGAGCCTTGGTCATGTCCTCAGCAACATCTTCAGGAAGATCGTTGCGACTGTGTCTCTGGGGGTCATCCTTTCGGCCCGTGTATTCGCACATTAAGCCGGGGCGGCGGCTCAATGGGATCACCCGCCACGAGATCCAGACCCGGACCAGATCGATTCCGTTGAGACCATTGCCCAGGAGGGCCTTGATCTTGTTGATGGTGGGGAGCAGAGGTTGGCGCTCTGCCTGAGTTAACTTGTCAGACAGAGGGTGAGTCGGTTCCAGACGTGAAGGGCGAAAGCCGGGCAGCGGGCTCTCGTCAGTCGGCGATATGTCTTGGCAATAGAACCACGTCAGGTTCCAGTCCTTTGGGTGACTCGGCGGCTCGGCGTAAGGGAAAAGACAGTCTCTCCGTCTCTGAATCGAGATGCCGCCTAGCTCCAAACTTGGCCCGTTGGCGCACTCGTTCTGGCGGTTCAAGTAGAAGAGCTCTCTGAAGAGCCGCAGGCTGGGCTCTTCTCCAAGGTAAACCTCGCAGAACACTTGGAAATTGCATATGTTGGACACCGAGTTGGGTCCTATATCTTGTGGCCGCAGGTCAAAGAAGTTAAGCACGTCTCTAAAAAACTTTGAGCCGGGCGGTGCGAAGCCCCGGCTCATGTGATCCGCAAAAATGACCACCTCCCCGTCCCTTGGCTGTGGTCTCTCCTCTGATGGGTCGGGGCACGGTAGGACATGACGTCCTTCTTGGGCAGGTAACCTGACTTGACAAAATCCGCTAAAGTCTCGTTGGTGACATTGGACCTCATCCAATTGCAAGTGATGGAGGCTTTAGGAGCTTTGGGAGGCATGGTGAAAGTCGGCAGCCTATGATAAAAGAAACGTCCGGTTTAATTATAAGCCGGAGGAAATTTACAGTTCAATGTTAAGTGGCGGCTTATGAAGGGGACTAATGACATATATCTAAGTGCACCGGGTTATTTAAGCCGCCCGAGGTATTGAGAGTAATTCGATTGTCTACGGCCTTATCACAGATGAGCCGGAAAATTCTATGGCGCATGGTCTCCTTTGAGTCGGAAGATTCTACGGCGCGTGGTTTCTTTAAACCGGAAATGTAAACCGCCATGACTCAATGAGTGCAGTTTTTACTAAGTGTGGTGAAAACAGGTTTCACACATTGCAGTAAATAATTTGGATCAAAATGGTCGGTCAAAAGGAAAGTTTCTAGACCTAAAAAACAGACGCAGGGGAGTTCTTGAGCTCGAACGAGGCATTTATGCAGTGAAAAGAGGTCTACTTGCATTTGAAATGAGTACTAACAGCCGCCGCACTGGTTCTATACTATCCTAAGATCAAAAAGAGGCAGTAAAAATCAAATCTACCGAGGGCCGCGAAGAATGGCGAAGAACATGGGAAGAACAGGAAGAAGCTCCATGGCGGATCTGTTCTAACGGGGCCGCAAGAACTTACAGGGGCTGGTGAGTCGCGGAGGTTGCTGCCATTCTCTGACACGACAGGTTGATGCAGCGGCCGGAGTCGGTGAGGACGAGAAGACCCGCGGCGGCGACGGCGACAGAGCTCGAGCGGAGGAACAGTGGCGCGAGGAGGAAGATGGGTGGCTGAAGGCCCGTCGGACTGGGCTATTTATAAGGGCGAGCTCATAAGTAGGCGTCGAGAAACGAGGAGACCACGGCGTGGTTATCTCCCCATGAAACGCCTCGATTTTCGGGATGGCAATAAAGATAAGATCCGTTGCGGATCTGGTGGAGTAAAAAACGGGCTTAATGGAAGATGACGTCACGGCGGATTACCCGGAGTCCAGAGGATGACGTCACGCTGGGTTATGGCCTTCACACAATGGTAAGCCGGAGATTTTTTTCTGTCGAAAGAATTGAAGATTGACATGAGCCGGCTCAAATCAATCTGGGGCCTAATGTTGAGGATATAGACCTTAGAGTCACCCGCCAGGAGGGGCCGGGTTACTCATAATGGTCATTGCCAGAAGCCCGGCGCCAAACTTGAAGACGGTGGGCCAAAGATGGGCTTAAGACCCGGATATGGCTTAAGGCCCGTAGTTACAATCACTATTAAGGTAGAACTTGTAGTGTAAGGCAAGAATAGTTGAGAGTCCGAGCCGGATACTCTTATGAGCCGGCCAGGACTCTGAGAGCTGCTGGGCGTCAGCCTCCCTATATAAAGGGACGACCCGGCAGCGGTTTAAGGACAAGAAAGATCTCATCGAGAGCCAGGCATAGCAGTTAAGCTCCCTGGTCATCGAAACCCTAATCAATACCACCTCAACTGGACGTAGGCTTTTACCTTCACCGTAAGGGGCCGAACCAGTATAAACCCTCGTGTTCCTTGTCCCGTTAACCCCTTCAAGCTTCCTAGCGGCGATGGCTCCACGACTAAGTCCTAGCTTGAGGACATCTGCCATGACAATTCCACGACAAGATCAATACTATTTAAGCTTATAGGAAAGGAAGGTGTAGTGAGGTGGAGCTGCAGCGGCAAAAGCATATATGGTGGCTAACTTGCGCAAATGAGAGCGAGAAGAGAAGCAACGGAACGGACGTCATCTAGCAATGACCAAGAAGTGATCCTGAACTCCTACTTACGTCATACATAACACAGACCGTGTTCACTTCCCGGACTCCGCCGAGAAGAGACCATCACGGCTACACACGCAGTTGATGTATTTTAATTGGGTCAAGTGACAAGTTTTCTACAACCGGACATTAACAAATTCCCATCTGCCTCATAACCGCGGGCACGGCTTTCAAAAGATAATACCCTGCAGGGGTGTCCCAACTTAGCCCATCATAAGCTCTCACGGTCAACGAAGGATAAACCTTCTCCCGGAAAGACCCGATCAGTCTCGGAATCCGGGTTTACAAGACATTTCGACAATGGTAAAACAAGACCAGCAAAGCCGCCCGAATGTGCCAACAAATCCCGATAGGAGCTGCACATATCTCGTTCTCAGGGCACACCGGATGAACACTACGTACAGCTAAAACCAATCATCGAGTTTCCCCAAGGTGGCGCTGCAAGTGGCTCTAGTTTGGACCAGCACTCAGAGGAACACTGGCCCGGGGGTTTAAATAAAGATGACCCTCGGGCCCGCGAAAACCCGGGGGAAAAGGCTTAGGCGGAAAATGGTAAAACCAAAGTTGGGCCTTGCTGGAGGAGTTTTATTCAAGGCGAACTGTCAAGGGGGTCCCATAAATCACCCGACCGCGTAAGGAACGCAAACTCAAGGAACATAATCCCGGTATAACAGTAACTAGGGTGGCAAGAGTGGAACAAAACACCAGGCATAAGGCCGAGCCTTCCACCCTTTACCAAAATATATAAATGCATTAATTAAATAAGAGATATTGTGATATCCCAACATATCCATGTTTCGACATGGAACAAACTTCAACTTCACCTGCAACTAGCAACGCTATAAGAGGGGCTGAGCAAAAGCGGTAACTTAGCCAAACAATGGTTTGCTAGGAAAAGATGGTTAGAGGCTGACATGGCAAAATGGGAGACATGATATAGCAAGTGATAGGTAGCGTAGCATGGCAATAGAGCGAACAACTAGCAAAGCAAATATAGAAGTGATTTCGAGGGGTGGTCATCTTGCCTGCAAGGTTCTCAGAGTTGTCGAAAGCTTGATCCTCGTAAGCGTACTCGACAGGTTCCTCATTCACGAACTCGTCTCCCGGCTCTACCCAAGACAAGAACACAAACAAATGGAACCACAATCAACCACGAGAAATGCACAAGCAACATGATGCAAAACATGTATGATATGCAAGATATGATATGCGATGCATATGCGTGCTCCGGGAGGAAAAAGATGAACAAGGCAGTAACTTGGCAAACCAAGCATGCCACTGGAAAGATGAGATGATTTCGGTCGGAATCGATATAAATATCACCGGAAACGGATGCACGGTTTGCAAATGGCAAGCAAAACAAGAATGACACGAATCTGCGATTAACAGCATGATAGCACTTAAAATGCAACAAGCAACAATGCTACAACACTCCAACATAGCCACAAAGCATATGACAGTAATCTACAGGAGATGCTTGACAAAAGATGAGCACTGAGCTACGGCTAGATCACAACATATCAAGATCAAACAAGCATGGCAAAAGTGCAAAAGATAACAGGATCACAGACTTAGTGGAAAACTGGACATGGCAGAAAACAGCATCCGGTAGCAATGTTCAGAGCACGAAATCAACATGCTACAGGAACTTAACATAGCAGAACAAGGCATGGAAGTGTTCTAATAAATGCACATGACAAAAGTCCCTTACTGGCCATAAGCCAAAAAGGATCAGAAGATATGATGGCAAGCATGTAAACATAGCAAGTTTCGTTATCAGGTTTCAGACTTAGCAGAAAACAGAGCATGGCAGAAATAATAATATGTAGGCCTCTTTGTGAGCTTGATGCACTCACTACAGAGCAATGCACTACAAACCAATCACACCTACAGCAATATGGCATGTTTATAAAGCTATTCATGGCAAGAACAATTGCATAGCATGTATGGATCAACTACAATAAGCTTGGAAAAATTGCATATCATGTTAAGAATCTGCCAGAAATATTTTATAGCAAAAGTAGAGCAAGATTGGGTCATGCTATGGTACTCCATAATTGCAAACAATTGCAGGAATGAATGAATTACAACTACATCTACAAAACATCCTTACTGAACATCCTCAAAATATGCATGGATCTCTCTGTAGCATCAAGTTTACATGGCAACAAAATAACAGCAGATAAGGACTTAGTGATTTCACTGTCCCTGAAATCAGAAACATTACGGGGCCTACTTTGCATGCTTGTTCTAGTCACCACAGAGATCACAAAAATACATGGCATACACCCTTGGAAAGATGGCATGGCATACTTCAAAACACATGTAGAGCTCATGCTCATAAGATGCACAGATTAAATGATACAAAAATGACAAATCTCCAAGTTCTGATAAGAACCAGAGAATAACAGCAACTAGCCCTCTTCCAACAGAGATTTGGGCATCAAGATGACCCCTAATGAACATGGTGCAATTTAACAAAATGAAGAGCATCACGAGACGAACAATTTGACAGATTACACGTGCGAATCGGAGCTACATGGAAGGAGTTATGCACTGAGGAACATGAGCATATGCTGTAGATTTTTGAGGACTTTGAGAAATCGGGGAACGAGGAAAAAGTCAACGCTAGGGTTATACCGATCTGGATCGGGGCTGCAGCCGAGGGAGCTCGGGCTCGGGCTCCTCGGCGACGGCCGGAGTAGAAGGAAGGCGAGGCGGGGCGGCGGCCGGAGGGAGGGGGCGCGGTCGCCGGAGGAGGAGGGGAGGCGCGCCGGCGGGCGTGCACGGG
>NC_057799.1:423422791-423471704 GCF_018294505.1 Triticum aestivum | reverse complement strand
GTGCCACGTGGCGCGCGCCGATAGGCTGCGGGCGGCGGCGGAGATATGTCCGGCCCCGGGTGGACGTGTCCGGCGGCGCGGAGGAGCGGGCTAGGGTTTGATCTGCGAGCGTTTTTCGGGGGAGATGCATATTTATAGGTAGAGGGAGCTAGGAGGCTCCAAATGAGGTGCGGTTTTCGCCCACACGATCATGATCGAACGACCTAGAGCATGGAAGAGAGTTTGGTGGGTTTTGGTCTGGTTTTTGAGGGGGGTTTTGCGGGACACTCAAATGGACTTTGCGGATGCCCGGTTAACCGTTGGAGTACCAAACGACCTCCAAATGGAACGAAACTTGACCGGTGGTCTCCGGGTAGTGTAATAAGGCCACTTGACAAGCCTCGGTCCATTCCGAGAAAGTTTGACACCCGCACACGAAAGAAAACAAGAGGGATGCGCCGGAGGAGATAGGAGCACCGGATTGCAAAACGGACAACGGGGAAAATGCTCGGATGCATGAGACGAACACGTATGCAAATGCAATGCGCATGATGACATGATATGAAAGGCATGACATGACAAAATGCAAAACAAAAAACAAAACCCGACCACAGAGGAAATAACATAGCACATAGCCGAAAATGGCAAGAGTCGGAGTTACAAATATGGAAAGTTACATGCGGGGTGTTACAAAGATATGGAAGTTGTTTGCACTTGTCCTTGCCAAAATGATAAGAGTGAAGTATGTTGGCGGAGTCACCCTCAAGAACTCTCTAGTTCTTCTTCTTCTGGATCCACACCATCTTGATGGGAATCCTTGGAGTTGTAGTTGTACTTGATGAGGTAGAACTTGATGTAGTCTTGGGAACCCACTTGACCAAGGCCTTAGGTGCTTCTTCAAATGCATCCATTTCCTCTTGAAGCTTGTCCTTGCCTTTTTTCTTGTGGTCTTGTGGTGGAAGATCATCTTGAGCTTGTGTCCCTTTGAAAGAAGTAGGATCATACTTCTCTTGTTGAGGAACAAACTTCGTCTTGGGGTATTGATTTCTTCCCACTCAACTCCATTGGCATTGAACTTTCGTTCAAAACCAACACCTTGATTCTTCCGGTGTCTTCCTTGCTTCCGCACAATTTCCTCAAAACGCTTACTACCGGCAAGGCTCTTGTAAACACCTTTCTCTATAATTCCCTTCAATAAGCTATTTTCTTGCTCAAGTGTAACTTGGCTAAGAGAACCATTAGTGGAATCATGAGAATTACTAGAAGCAACAACATTGGATTTAGCATGATTGTTGTTACTACTAGATGAAGCATCTTTCTTGTTCTTGTTACTAGATTTAACTTGTGGCATGTAAGTAGACAAGAGTAAACGCTTGGCAATGTAAGAAGAACTTTTCTTGCGAAGATCATCATTGATTGCCTTTAAAAACTCATGCTCTTGCTCAAGGTTGAGCTTTTCAAAGCGTAGCTTATCATGAGTCTTTAAAAGTTCTCGATGATTTTCCAAGGTAGTTTCATGACCTAACTTAAGAGTGTTTAGTTCTTGAGTTAGACGCTCAATCTCCTTATTATCATCATCATTCGTTTTATCTTGATTAACATGATTAATTGACGTTTCATCATAGTCTTCATCACTAGAGTATCATCTCTACTCCTCCTTTCTCTTGGTGGTGATTCTTCTCTTCTACTTCTTCTTTTGGGAGAATCTTCTCTTCTTTTGTAGGGGGTCGTACACTCATTGGAGTAGTGTCCGGGTCTTCCACAATTGTAGCAATTTCGCTCACGACTAGAAGATCTTTTGTCATTGTAGGACCTTGACTTGGAACTTCTTTCTTTGCTTCTACTCTTGTAGAACTTGTTGAAGTTCTTTACCATTAGGCTCAATTCTTCATTGAAGGTTTGCTTCTCACTTGATGATGTGGGAGCATCACACGAGGCTTTGTAAGCACCACTTGACTTGTTGTGAAGCTCTTCCTTATCCTTGAGTGACATCTCATGAGCAACAATTCTTCCAATGACTTCCGTTGGCTTGAGATCTTTGTAATTGGGCATCATTTGGATCAATGTGCACACGGTATCATATTTCCCGTCCAAGGCTCTTAGGATCTTCTTGATGATGAATTTTTCGGTCATCTCTTCACTTCCTAAGCCGGCAATCTCATTTGTGATGAGAGCAAGCCCAGAGTACATTTCAGCGACACCTTCACCATCCTTCATTTTGAACTTGTCAAGTTGACTTTGAAGCACATCCAATTTGGATTCCTTGACGGAGTCGGTACCTTCGTGCATATCAATCAAAGTATCCCAAATTTCCTTTGCATTCTCAAGACGGCTGATTTTGTTGAATTATTCGGGGCACAATCCATTGAAGAGAATATCACAAGCTTGAGAATTGTATTGTAGCATCTTCAACTTTTCCGCGGTAGCTTCACGGTTAGGTTCTTTCCCATCGAAGAATTCACCTTGCAAGCCAATACCACAATAGCCCAAACGGCGGGGTTATGTCCAAGAATATGCATTTTCATCTTATGCTTCCAACTAGCAAAATTTGTACCATCAAAGTAAGGACCTCTACGGTGGTAATTTCCCTCGCTAGATGCCATACTCTCCTTGGTTGTGAAACCAAGGCTATGACCACCAAAAGCTATGGAAATCAAAGCAAATGGAGACCAAAGCTCTGATACCACTTGTAGGATCGAAAGTATGTCTAGAGGGGGGTGATTAGACTACTTGACCAAATAAAAATCTAGCCTTTTCCCAATTTTAGTTCTTGGCAGATTTTAGCAACTTAGCACAAGTCAAGCAATCACCCTACACATGCAATTCTAAGAGTATAGCAGCGGAAAGTAAAAAAATTGCATATGAAGGTAAAGGGAGGAGTTTGAGGGAGCAAACGCAATTTTGACACGGAGATTTTTTATCCGTGGTTCCGATAGGTGGTGCTATCGTACATCCACGTTGATGGAGACTTCAACCCACGAAGGGTAACGGTTGCGCGAGTCCACGGAGGGCTCCACCCACGAAGGGTCCACGAAGAAGCAACCTTGTCTATCCCACCATGGCCGTCGCCCACGAAGGACTTGCCTCACTAGGGTAGATTGTCACGAAGTAGGCGATCTCCTTGCCCTTACAAACTCCTTGGTTCAACTCCACAATCTTGACGGAGGCTCCCAAGTGACACCTAGCCAATCTAGGAGACACCACTCTCCAAGAAGTAACAAATGGTGTGTTGATGATGAACTCCTTGCTCTTGTGCTTCAAATGATAGTCTCCCCAACACTCAACTCTCTCTCATAGGATTGGATTTGGTGGAAAGAAGATTTGAGTGGAAAGCAACTTGGGGAAGGCTAGCGATCAAGATTTATGTGGTTGGAATGGAATATCTTGACCTCAACACAAGTGTAGGTGGTTCTCTCTTAGAAAATATGTATTGGAAGTGTAGGCATGTTCTGATGGCTCTCTCCACGAATGAAGAGTGGGTGGAGGGGTATATATAGCCTCCACATAAAATCTAACCGTTACACACAAATCACCAAACTCGGTGGGACCGATTCAGAGAACTCGGTCAGACCGACTTGGTTCATAATGTGACCGTTAGGTGTTTCGGTGGGACCGACATGTCAACTCGGTGGGACCGATATCATTAGGGTTAGGGCACAACGTAATCTCGGTGTGACTGATTACACAAACTCGGTGCGACCGATTTTGGTAATAGTCAAACAGAGAGTTGGTCAGGCAAACTCGGTGGGACTGATTCGCTCATCTCGGTGGGACCGAAACGTTACGAAAAGGAAACAGAGTGTTTGCATTGCAATCTCGGTGGGACCGATCGCTCATCTCGGTTGGACCGAAACGTTACGAAGGGAAACAGAGAGATTACAATCCCATCTCGGTGAGACCGAGATCCCTATCGGTGAGACCGAAAAGACTAGGGTTTTTGGCAATGGCTATGTCAACTGAACTCGGTGGCTCAGGATAGAAAGAATCGGTGGGGCCGAGTTGGATATTTGGTTTGGGACATATGTGGATATGAGAAAGTAGTGGAGGGTTTTGGAGCATATCACTAAGCACTTTGAGCAAGAGCCTCATTAAGCAACACCTCATCCCTTCTTAATATTATTGGCTTTTCCGATAGACTCAATGTGATCTTGGATCACTAAAATAGAAAATGTAGAATCTTGTGCTTTGAGTTTGAGCCAATCTTTTGTCCTTAGCAATTTGAAGGGTCCACGTCCTAATCCATGCCATGCCAATCATTGAGCTTTCCTGAAATATTCATCTTGAAATAGCATTTGCTCAATGAGCTATATGTTGTTAGCCACCCAGGGATATAGTTGCACTTTCAATATCGGCTTTGTTTCATGATACAGGACGGGACAACAAGAATATCTTCATTCAAAGATAACGTCTTTTGCACACTGACCCTCTACAATGCGGGATCCCTTCAGGACATCATCAAAATACCGCTCGGGCGTGCGGTGCTCCTTGCCCGCGGGCGGTCCCTCAGTCACGAGCTTGACGGCGTCCATCTTCGCCCACTGCACCTTGACACGGCTGAAGGCCATCCGCGCACCTTCGATGCAGGGCGACCGCTTGATGGCATCAAGCCGAGGGCAAGCATTGACCAGACGCTTAACGAGCCCGAAGTAGCTGCTGGGTATGGCTTCGGCAGTCCATAAACGGATTATCAAATTCTTCATGGACAGTTCGGCCACCCTATGCAGTTTGGTCAGCTGTTTCAGCTGATCGCTAAAGGGCACCGGATGCTCTGGCGCAAGGTATTACGACCAGAACAGCTTTTCCGTTGAGCTGCCCTCTTCGGCTCGGAAGAATTCTGCAGCGTCAGCAACACTGCGCGGCAGATCCGCAAACGCCCCTGGAGAACTCCAAATCCAGGTCAGTAAGAGGTACCTTTTCTTCACATACTTGCTCTGCATAATAAAGGCCTTACCCGCCGTGATTTTCTTGGCCTCCTGGATTTCCTGGAGGGCGCCCTGGGCTTCAACCCGGACCTCTTGTGTGCTTTGGCGGGCCTTCGCAAGTTCGGACTCTTGGTGCGCAAACTTGCGCTCCAAGGACTCGCATTTCTTTACGGTGCCCTGGAGCTCCTGCTGGACCTCGCCGACCCTTGCCTCGTGTTTTTCACGGGCGTCTTGTTCCTTCACCACTCTCTTCTGGGCCTCGGCCAACGCGTTTTTTGAGGAACTCCACCTCAGTCGTAGCTCCTACGAAAATATCATGATACCATGATCAACACAATCAATTCATATCTTTCTAGATCTGAATAGGCCATTGCGTACCTTGCTTGTCCTCTAGCTATTTTTTCACACGACCGAGCTCTTCCTCGGCCCGCTCTAGACTCTGCTTCAGTTCGGAGACTTTGGCAGAATGGGAGGTCGTAGCCAGCAATGACTCCTGCTTATTCACATAAACATGTATGGTTAGTCTCCTGCGAAAATTATTTGATCCTCTATCCGGCCTATCTTTCCGAACATCGGACAGAGTCTCAGGGGCTACTGTCTATACTATGACATTCTTTTTGCACAATTACGTCGCATACCTCAAAGCCTGTTAGAAGGCTGGTGCAGGCTTCGGTCAGTGTGCTCTTAACGGACTGAACCCTCTCAACTACCGTACCCATAAGGACACGGTGTTCCTCAACAATGGAGGCGCTTTGCAGCGCTTCCAGCAGAGTATCCGGTGCCTCTGGATGGACAGAGGTCACCGGCGGAGTAGGTGCATGATACATCTCCAACGTATCTATAATTTTTGATTGTTCCATGCTATTATATTATTTGTTTTGGATGTTTAATGGGCTTTATTATGCACTTTTATATTATTTTTGGGACTAACCTATTAACCGAAGGCCCAGTGAAAATTGTTGTTTTTTGCCTATTTCAGTATTTCGCAGAAAAGGAATATCAAACGGAATCCAAACGGAATGAAACCTCCGGGAGAGTTATTTTTGGAACAAACGCAATCCAGGAGACTTGGAGTGGACGTCAATGAAGCAACGAGGAAGCCACGAGGCAGGGAGGCGCGCCCCCCACCCTCATGGGCCCCTCGTGGCTCCACCGACCTATTTCTTTCGCCTATATATACTCATATACCCTGAAAACATCCGAGAGCACCACGAAACCCTATTTCCACCGCCGCAACCATTTGTACCTGTGAGATCCCATCTTGGGGCCTTTTCCGGTGCTCCGCCAGAGGGGGAATCGATCACGGAGGGCTTCTGCATCAACACCATAGCCTCTCCGATGATGTGTGAGTAGTTTACCACAGACCTTCGGGTCCATAGTTATTAGCTAGATGGCTTCTTCTCTCTGTTTGGATCTCAATACAAAGTTCTCCTCGATCTTCTTGGAGATCTATTCGATGTAATTCTTTTTGCGGTGTGTTTGTCGAGATACGATGAATTGTGGGTTTATGATCAAGATTATCTATGAACAATATTTGGTTCTTCTCTGAATTCTTATATGTATGATTTAAATATATTTGCAAGTCTCTTCGAATTATCAGTTTGGTTTGGCCTACTAGATTGATCTTTCTTGCAATGGGAGAAGTGCTTAGCTTTGGGTTCAATCTTGCGGTGTCCTTTCCCAGTGACAGCAGGGGCAGCAAGGCACGTATTGTATTGTTGTCATCGAGGATAAAAAGATGGGGTTTATATCATATTGCTTGATTTTATCCCTCTACATCATGTCATCTTGCCTAATGCATTACTCTGTTCTTATGAACTTAATACTCTAGATGCATGCTGGATAGCGGTCGATGTGTGGATTAATAGTAGTGGATGCAGAATCGTTTTGGTCTACTTGTCGCGGATGTGATGCCTATATACATGATCATGCCTAGATATTCTCATAACTATGCACTTTTCTATCAATTGCTCGACAGTAATTCGTTCACCCACCGTAAATTATGCTATCTTGAGAGAAGCCACTAGTGAAACCTATGGCCCCCGGGTCTATCTTCCATCATATTATTTTCCTATCAATTTACTATTTCTTCCATCTTTTATTTTGCAATCTTTACTTTCCAATCTATATCATAAAAATACCAAAAATATTTATCTTATTATCTCTATCAGATCTCACTTTTGCAAGTGGCCGTGAAGGGATTGACAACCCCTTTATCACGTTGGTTGCAAGGTTCTTATTTGTTTGTGTAGGTACGAGGCGACTTGCGTGTAACCTCCTACTGGATTGATACCTTGGTCCTCAAAAACTAAGGGAAATACTTATGCTACTTTGTTGCATCACCCTTTCCTCTTCAAGGGAAAACCAACGCATGCTCAAGAGGTAGCAGTGCACCTCCTTCTTTCGAAGGAGGCTGCTTGCCTAATTCCGGAATCGTATGGGTCTCCGTAATGGTATTCGGCTGGGGGCCGAATTGGATATGGCCCCCATCGCCAGCCTCCAGGGGGATTTGCTCCCCCATGTGTCCGGCGGTCGAGGTATCACCCTCTGGCGCCACCCTGACGGCCTCCTGCGTCCCTCCCTGGCCTGGGGAGGTCCTTCGGGACAGCACCTCGGCGTCGTCCATGGCCTTGGGAGAGGAGGCCGCCGGAAGGGACCCGATGTCCATCACCTTGGGATCCAGCGACTTCCCCGAAGATGAGGATCGCTGGAGGTGGGAACGAGCCGGACTGCAGTGCATGATTCAACGTGTTAAAACTATGAAGTAAAGGAGTTGGATATATGAGTGCGTCGGTGCCTTTGAGTACTTACGATTCGGCCAGGGGCTTATCCCTGGGGCGCCACTCCGAGCTGCTATCAGTATCCAATGCGGAGTTTTCCGCGAGGGAGGCTCTCCCCTTCTTGGACTCCTCTGCCTCCAAATGCGTGGAGGCCGCCCTTTTCTTCCTTCCCCCCTCAGGGGGAGAGTTGCTTTCCTCCTCCTCCTCGTCCTCGGCGGCGGAGGAGTGAGTTTCGGCGTCTTCGGACGTCACGTCTGAAGTGCCCTTACGGTGGAGGCCACTTCTGGTCTCCTTGGCCTTCTTCTTGGCCTTCTTCTCCGGTGCCTGGTAGGGCGCCGAAACCAGCATCTTTGTCAGAAGTGGGATTGCTGGGTTTTCGGGCAGCAGAACCGGACACTGGATCCGCTCCGCCCTCTTTGTCCAGCCCAGAAAAGATAGATAAAGGAATCTTAGACATCTTCCTTGAAGGTACAGGTGAAGGATGTACCTTGGAATACGAAAAACTTACCGAACTGGCGGGATGGGCCAGGTTGTACCCACGATCCTCGGTCGTCTCCAGCCACGTTTCATTGGCCTTGAAAAGCACCTTCCAGATGTCTTCGTGTGTAGTGCTGAAGAACTGTTGCAAGGTCTGGTGCTCGGCCGGATCAAACTCCTAGATATGGCAAGTCCGGCTTTGGCATGGAAGGATCCAGCGAAAAAGCATCACCTGGATCACATTGACAAGCTTGATGTTCTTGTCCTCCATGCTCCTGATGCGCATCTGCAGCACGGACACCTCGTCCGACGACGCCCAGTCCAGGCCCTTCTCTAGCCAGGAGGTGAGCCGCATCGGGGCCCCAGATTTGAATTCGGGAGCCGCGGCCCAGGTGGTGTCGTGGGGCTCTGTGATGTAGAACCACTACTGCTGCCACCCTTTGATGGTATCCATGAAGGTACCTTTGGATCATGAGACGTTGGGCATCTTGCTCATCATAGCACCTCCGCACTCTGCGTGTTGACCACCTACCACCTTCGGCTTCACATTGAAGATCTTTAACCACAAACCGAAGTGGGGTGGGATGCGGAGGAAGGCCTCGCACACGACAATGAATGCCGAGATGTTGAGGAAGGAGTTTGGGGACGGATCATGGAAATCTAGCCCGTAGTAGAACATGAGTCTGCGGACCAATGGGTGGAGAGGAAATCCCAACCCACAGACAAAGTGGGGGATGAATACCACCCTCTCATGGGGCTCCGGGGTGGGGATGATCTGCCCCTTTGCTGGAATCCAGTGGGCGATTTCCTGGGCTAAGTACCCAGCCTCTCGGAGCTTCGTGATGTCCTTCTCCTTGACGGAGGAGGCCATCCACTTGCCCTGCGCTCCAGATCCGGACATGGCTGGAGTGCTTTTTTGAGGCGGAAAGGATGGAAGCTTGGGTGCTGGAGCTCGAGAATGGGTGGGCAGAGAGAAAGAAGGCGTGGGTGAAAGGGTGAATCCTTATCCCTTTATAAAGGCAGCGAATATCAAGTGCCTCCCCACTCGCCTTAAAACTCGCTTATTCCCCAAGGGTCCTACAGACGGCGCGGTTGGAATACCCACGCCCGTATTGATGAGAATCCCGCAATAAGGGGACATGATCTCTGCTTTGACAAGATGTGCCAATGGAAACCGCATCTCGAAACACGGAGCGGGAGGCTAAAAAATGGTTCCAAATAATGACTGGGCAGAGACGTGGCGTCTCACTACAGAAGATGTCAGTAGATCGGACTTGTTAAAAATTATACTCCTTGCAGAGCTTGTTTTGCAGAGCCAGACACATTCTCTGTGTTCGAAGATTACTTTGGAGTATTCGGAGGAGGAACCCGCCTTGCAATGTCAAACACAATCTGCGCGCCGGACACATTGTCATTGAAGCCTGGTTCAGGGGCTACTGAGGGAGTCCTGGATTAAGGGGTCCTCGGGCGTCCGGCCTATGTGACGTGGGCCGGACTAATGGTCCATGAAGATACAAGACAGAAGACTTCCTCCTGTGTCTGGATGGGACTCTCCTTTGCACGGAAGGCAAGCTTGGCGTTCGAATATGATAATTCCTTCCTCTATAAACCGACTCTGTACAACCCTAAGCCCCTCTGTTGTCTATATAAACCGGAGGGTTTAGTCCGTAGAGGCAATCACAATCATACAGGCTAGACATCTAGGGTTTAGCTATTACGATCTCGTGGTAGATCAACTCTTGTATTCCTCATATTCATCAAGATCAATCAAGCAAGAAGTAGGGTATTACCTCCATCGAGAGGGCCCGAACCTGGGTAAACATCGCGTCTCCCGCCTCCTGTTACCATCGACCTTAGACACATAGTTCGGGATCCCCTACCCGAGATCCGTCGGTTTTGACACCGACAACCACCATGCATCTTCTTCTCCATTGTTAGAGGGTGAGGAAGACATGATGCCTGCCAGCGAAACTTTTTGGAGAATTTTTCTGGACCAGAAGACACCTGTTGGGCCAAAGAAGTACCAGAGGGGGGCTCTGAGAGGAGCACAACCCACCTTGGCGCGCCTGGGGGCCCAGGCACGCCCTGGTGGGTTGTGCCCACCTCGGCCGCCTCCCGCACCACCTCTTTTCACCATCACGGAGGGGTTCATCATCCTCATTGGTGCCTCTCTGATGATGCGTGAGTAGTTCATTGTAGACTGTTGGGGAACGTTGCATGGAAAACAAAAAAAATCTACGCACATGCAATATCTATCCATGGAGATGCATAGCTATGAGAGGGGAAGAGCATCTATGTACCCTTGTAGATCGCTAAGCGGAAGCATTTATCACGGGGTTGATGTAGTCGTACCCTTCGCGATCCGATCACGATCCAATTGATCTAGTGCCGAATGGACGGCACCTCTGAGTTTAGCACACGTGCGGCTCGATGAAGTCTCCTACTTCTTGATCCAGCAAGCAGGAGAGGAGAGGTAGATGGGATCACAACCAACACAACAGCATGGTGGTGATGGTGGTGGTGGAGCACCGACAGCACTTCGCTAAGCGTCGCCGGGACGAGGCGGTGGAACTACAGAGTAACGGGAGAGAGAGAGAGGGGCGCCAAGGGCTTGGTGTATCCTCTTGGGGCACCCCTCCCCTCTATATATAGGTGGAGGGGCGTGGGAAACAGCCCCTCCAAGCCCTAGGGCACAACTAAGGAGGAGAGGACCTGGACTCCAAGTCCAATCCTATTCCTACTAGGACTCCTTCCTTTTTTGCCTTCCCTAGCCACATGGGCTTTTGAGGACTTGGTGCGCCTAGCCCCATAAGTCCAGGGCGCCTCCCCGCAGCCCATGCTAGCCCTTGGGTCGTGGTGAACCCACTTGTGGACTTTTGGACCCCTCCGGAATCCTCCGGAACTTTCTGGAAGCTTCCCGGTACAATACCGGAAAACTACACTTTTTCCGGAACCCAAAATATGACTTCCCATATATAAATATTTACCTCTCGACCATTCTGAGACTCCTCGTGACATACGGGATCTCATCTGGGACTCCGAACAACATTTTCTTACCACTCATCGAATATCCCAATACTACTCTAGCGTCAACGAACATTAAGCGTGCGACCCTACGGGTTCAGGAATTATGTAGTCATGACCGAGACACCTCTCCGGTCGATAACCAATAGCGGGACCTGGATGCCCATATTGATTTCTACATATTCTATGAAGATCTTTTATCGGTTGAACCTTTATGACAACATACGTAATTCCCTTTGTCTGTCGGTATGTTACTTGCCAGAGATTCGATCATCGATATCTCTATACCTAGTTCAATCTCGTTACCAGCAAGTCTCTTTACTTGTTCTGTAATACATCATCTTGCAACTAACTCCTTAATCACTTTGCTTGCAAGCTTCTTGTGATGTGTATTACCAAGAGGGCCTAGAGATACCTCTGCGATACACAGAGTGACAAATCCCAATCTCGATTCACACCAACTCAACAGACACCTTCGGAGATACCTGTAGAGCATCTTTATGATCACCTAGTTACGTTGTGACGTTTGATAGCACACAAGGTATTCCTCCGGTATCCAGGAGTTGCATGATCTCATGGTCGAAGGAACATGTATTTGACATTAAGAAAGCAGTAGCAATAAACTGAATGATCATATGCTATGCTAGCGGTTGGGTCTTGTCCATCACATCATTCTCCTAATGATGTGATCCCGTTATGAAATGAAAACTCATGTCTATGGTTA
This sequence comes from Triticum aestivum, assembly GCF_018294505.1. Lineage (NCBI taxonomy): Eukaryota > Viridiplantae > Streptophyta > Magnoliopsida > Poales > Poaceae > Triticum > Triticum aestivum. The sequence goes on along the minus strand of NC_057799.1, from coordinate 423,459,798 downwards.
GGAAACCTTAACCATCTTTGATCAACGAGCTAGTCTAGTAGAGGCTCACTAGGGACACAGTATTTGTTTATGTACCCACACATGTATTTAAGTTTCCGGTCAATATAATTCTAGCATGAATAATAAACCTTTATCATGATTAAGGAAATATAATAATAACCATTTTATTATTTCCTGTAGGGAATATTTCCATTAGTCTCCCACTTGCACTAGAGTCAATTATCTAGTTCACATCGCTATGTGATTAACACCCAAAGAGTTACCTAGAGTCAATAATCTAGTTCACATCGCCATGTGATTAACACCCAAAGAGTTCACTAGAGTCAATAATCTAGTTCACATTGCCATGTGATTAACACCCAAAGAGTTCTAAGGTGTGATCATGTTTTGCTTGTGAGAGAGGTTTTTAGTCAACGGGTCTGCAACATTCAGATCCGTGTGTACTTTGCAAATATCTATGTCTACAATGCTCTGCATATAGCTACTCTAGCTAATTTCTTCCACGGACAATATGTATCCAGATTGAGACCCAGAGTTATCCGCATCAGTGTCAAAGCTTGCATTGACGTAAACCTTTACGATGGACTCTTTATCACCTCCATAACCAAGAAACATTTCCTTAGTCCTCTTTAGGTACCTAAGGATAATTTTGACCGATGTCCTGTGATCCACTCCTGGATCACTATTGTACCCCCTTGCCAAACTCATGGTAAGGCACACAACAGGTCTGGTACACAGCATGGCATACTTTATAGAACCTATGGCTGAGGCATAGGGAATGACTTTCATTTTCTCTCTATCTTCTGCCGTGGTCGGACTTTGAGTCTTACTCAAATTCACACCTTGAATGCAGGCAAGAACCCTTTCTTTGACTGATCTATTTTGAACTCCTTCAAAACTTTGTCAAGGTATGTGATTTGTGAAAGTCCTATTAAGCGTCTTGATCTATCTCTATAGATCTTGATGCCCAATATATAAGCAGCTTCACCGAGGTCTTTCATTGAAAAATTCTTATTCAAGTATCCTTTTATGCTATTCAGAAATTCAATATCATTTCCGATCAACAATATGTCATCCACATATAATATTAGAAATGCTACAGAGCTCCCACTCACTTTCTTGTAAATACAAGCTTCTCCAAAAGTCTGTATAAAACCATATGCTTTGATCACACTATCAAAGCGTATATTCCAACTCCGAGAGGATTGCACCAGTCCATAGATGGATCGTTGGAGCTTGCACACTTTGGTAGCACCTTTAGGATCGACAAAAACTTCCGGTTGCATCATATACAACTCTTCCTCAAGAAACCCATTAAGGAATGCAAGGTCTTTGACATCCATTTGCTACGTCCATGTACCCTCATAGACCGAAAGCGGAAGCGTTAGCACAACGCGGTTGATGTAGTCGTACGTCTTCACGATCCGACCGATCAAGTATCGAACGCACGACACCTCCGAGTTCAGCACACGTTTAGCCCGATGACGTCCCTCGAACTCCGATCCAGCCGAGTGTTGAGGGAGAGTTTCATCAGCACGACGGCGTGGTGACAATGATGATGTTCTACCGACGCAGGGCTTCGCCTAAGCAACGCTACAGTATTATCGAGGTGGACTATGGTGGAGGGGGGCACCGCACACGGCTAAAAGACCAAGAGATCAATTGTTGTGTCTCTAGGGTGCCCCCTGCCCCCGTATATAAAGGAGCAAGGGGGGGAGGCGGCCGGCCAGGAGGGGCGCGCCAGGAGGAGTCCTACTCCCACCGGGAGTAGGACTTCCTCCCTTTTCCTTGTTGGATTAGGAGAGGAGAGGGAAGGAGAGAGAGGGGGAAAGGAAAGGGGGGGCGCCGCCCCCCTCCTTATCCAATTCGGACTTGGGGGGGGAGGGGCGCGCGGCTGCCCCTTGGCCGCCTCTCCTCTTCCACCAATTGGGCCCATGAGGCCCAATAACCTCCGGGGGGTTCCGGTAACCCCCCGGTACTCCGGTATATATCCGATAACCCCCGGAACCATTCCGGTGTCCGAATATAGTCGTCCAATATATCAATCTTCATGTCTCGACCATTTCGTGACTCCTCTTCATGTCCATGATCACATCCGGGACTCCGTACAACCTTCGGTACATCAAAACATATAAACTCATAATATAACTGTCATCAAAACTTTAAGCGTGCGGACCCTACGGGTTCGAGAACTATGTAGACATGAACGAGACACGTTTCTGGTCAATAACCAATAGCGGAACCTGGATGCTCGTATTGGCTCCCACATATTCTACGAAGATCTTTATCGGTCAGACCGCATAACAACATATGTTGTTCCATTTGTCATCAGTATGTTACTTGCCCGAGATTCGATCGTCAGTATCTCAATACCTAGTTCAATCTCGTTACCGGAAAGTCTCTTTACTCGTTCTGTAATACATCATCCTGCAACTAACTCATTAGTTGCAATGCTTGCAAGGCTTAAGTGATGTGCATTACCGAGTGGGCCCAGAGATACCTCTCCGACAATCGGAGTGACAAATCCTAATCTCGAAATACTCCAACCCAACAAGTACCTTCGGAGACACCTGTAGAGCACCTTTATAATCACCTAGTTACGTTGTGACGTTTGGTAGCACACAAAGTGTTCCTCCGGTAAACGGGAGTTGCATAATCTCATAGTCATAGGAACATGTATAAGTCATGAAGAAAGCAATAGCAGAATACTAAACGATCGTGTGCTAAGCTAACGGAATGGGTCAAGTCAATCAAATCATTGTCCTAATGATGTGATCCCATTAATCAAATGACAACTCATGTCAATGGCTAGGAAACATTACCATCTTTGATCAACGAGCTAGTCAAGTAGAGGCATACTAGTGACACTCTGTTTGTCTATGTATTCACACAAGTATTATGTTTCCGGTTAATACAATTCTAGCATGAATAATAAACATTTATCATGATATAAGGAAATAAATAATAACTTTATTATTGCCTCTAGGGCATATTTCCTTCAGTCTCCCACTTGCACTAGAGTCAATAATCTAGATTACACAGTAATGATTCTAACACCCATGGAGCCTTGGTGCTGATCATGTTGTCTCGTGGAAGAGGCTTAGTCAACGGGTCTGCAACATTCAGATCCGTATGTATCTTGCAAATTTCTATGTCACCCACCTGGACTAAATCCCAAATGGAATTGAAGCGTCTCTTGATGTGCTTGGTTCTCTTGTGAAATCTGGATTCCTTCGCCAAGGCAATTGCACCAGTATTGTCACAAAAGATTTTCATTGGACCCGATGCACTAGGTATGACACCTAGATCGGATATGAACTCCTTCATCCAGACTCCTTCATTTGTTGCTTCCGAAATAGCTATGTACTCCGCTTCACACGTAGATCCCGCCACGACGCTTTGTTTAGAACTGCACCAACTGACAGCTCCACCGTTCAATGTAAACACGTATCCGGTTTGCGATTTAGAATCGTCCGGATTAGTGTCAAAGCTTGCATCAGCGTAACCATTTACGATGAGCTCTTTGTCACCTCCATAAACGAGAAACATATCCTTAGTCCTTTTCAGGTATTTCAGGATGTTCTTGACCGCTGTCCAGTGATCCACTCCTGGATTACTTTGGTACCTCCATGCCAAACTTATAGCAAGGCACACATCAGGTCTGGTACACAGCATTGCATACATGATAGAGCCTATGGCTGAAGCATAGAGAACATCTTTCATCTTCTCTCTATCTTCTGCAGTGGTCGGGCATTGAGTCTTACTCAACTTCACACCTTGTAACACAGGCAAGAACCCTTTCTTTGCTTGATCCATTTTGAACTTTTTCAAAACTTTTTCAAGGTATGTGCTTTGTGAAAGTCCAATTAAGCGTCTTGATCTATCTCTATAGATCTTGATGCCCAATATATAAGCAGCTTCACCGAGGTCCTTCATTGAAAAACTCTTATTCAAGTATCCGTCTATGCTATCCAGAAATTCTATATCATTTCCAATCAGCAATATGTCATCCACATATAATATCAGAAATGCTACAGAGCTCCCACTCACTTTCTTGTAAATACAGGCTTCTCCAAAAGTTTGTATAAAACCGAATGCTTTGATCACACTATCAAAACGTTTATTCCAACTCCGAGAGGCTTGCACCAGTCCATAAATGGATCGCTGGAGCTTGCTCACTTTGTTAGCTCCCTTTGGATCGACAAAACCTTCTGGTTGCATCATATACAACTCTTCCAGAAATCCATTCAGGAATGCAGTTTTTACATCCATTTGCCAAATTTCATAATCATAAAATGCGGCAATTGCTAACATGATTCGGACAGACTTAAGCATCGCTACGGGTGAGAAGGTCTCATCGTAGTCAATCCCTTGAACTTGTCAAAAACCTTTCGCAACAAGTCGAGCTTTATAGACAGTAACATTACCGTCAGCGTCAGTCTTCTTCTTGAAGATCCATTTATTCTCAATGGCTTGCTGATCATCGGGCAAGTCTACCAAAGTCCACACTTTGTTCTCATACATGGATCCCAACTCATATTTCATGGCCTCAAGCCATTTTGCGGAATCTGGGCTCACCATCGCTTCTTCATAGTTCGTAGGTTCGTCATGGTCTAGTAACATAACTTCCAGAACAGGATTACCGTACCACTCTGGTGCAGATCTTACTCTGGTTGACCTACGAGGTTCAGTAACAGCTTGATCTGAAGTTTCATGATCATCATCATTAACTTCCTCACTAATTGGTGTAGGTGTCACAGGAACCGGTTTCTGTGATGAGCTACTTTCCAATAAGGGAGCAGGTACAGTTACCTCATCAAGTTCTACTTTCCTCCCACTCACTTCTTTCGAGAGAAACTCCTTCTCTAGAAAGATTCCGAATTTAGCAACAATAGTCTTGCCTTCGGATCTATGATAGAAGGTGTACCCAACAGTCTCTTTTGGGTATCCTATGAAGACACATTTTTCCGATTTGGGTTCGAGCTTATCAGGTTGAAGCTTTTTCACATAAGCATCGCAGCCCCAAACTTTAAGAAACGAGAACTTTGGTTTCTTGCCAAACCATAGTTCATAAGGCGTCGTCTCAACGGATTTTGATGGTGTCCTATTTAACGTGAATGCAGCCGTCTCTAAAGAATAACCCCAAAACGATAGCGGTAAATTAGTAAGAGACATCATAGATCGCACCATATCTAGTAAAGTACGATTACGAAGTTCGGACACACCATTACGTTGTGGTGTTCCAGGTGGCGTGAGTTGCAAAACTATTCCGCATTGTTTCAAATGAAGAACAAACTCATAACTCAAATATTCTCCTCCACGATCAGATCGTAGAAACTTTATTTTCTTGTTACGATGATTTTCAACTTCACTCTGAAATTCTTTGAACTTTTCAAATGTTTCAGACTTATGTTTCATTAAGTAGATATACCCATATCTGCTTAAATCATCTGTGAAGGTGAGAAAATAACGACACCCGCCACGAGCCTCAATATTCATCGGACCACATACATCTGTATGTATGATTTCCAACAAATCTGTTGCTCGCTCCATAGTTCCGGAGAACGGCGTTTTAGTCATCTTGCCCATGAGGCACGGTTCGCAAGTACCAAGTGATTCATAATCAAGTGGTTCCAAAAGTCCATCAGTATGGAGTTTCTTCATGCGCTTTACACCGATATGACCTAAACGGCAGTGCCACAAATAAGTTGCACTATCATTATCAACTCTGCATCTTTTGGCTTCAATATTATGAATATGTGTATCACTACTATCGAGATTAAACAAAAATAGACCACTCTTCAAGGGTGCATGACCATAAAAGATATTACTCATATAAATAGAACAACCATTATTCTCTAATTTAAATGAATAGCCGTCTCGCATCGAACAAGATCCAGATATAATGTTCATGCTCAACGCTGGCACCAAATAACAATTATTCAGGTCTAAAACTAATCCCGAAGGTAGATTTAGAGGTAGCGTGCCGACCGCGATCACATCTACTTTGGAACCATTTCCCGCGCGCATCGTCACCTCGTCCTTAGACAATCTTCGCTTAATCCGTAGTCCCTGTTTCGAGTTGGAAATATTAGCAACAGAACCAGTATCAAATACCCAGGTGCTACTGTGAGCATTAGTAAGGTACACATCAATAACATGTATATCGCATATACCTTTGTTCACCTTGCCATCCTTCTTATCTGCCAAATACTTGGGGCAGTTCCACTTCCAGTGACCAGTCTGCTTGCAGTAGAAGCACTCAGTCTCGGGCTTAGGTCCAGACTTGGGTTTCTTCTCCTGAGCAGCAACTTGTTTGTTGTTCTTCTTGAAGTTCCCCTTCTTCTTCCCTTTGCCCTCTTTCTTGAAACTGGTGGTCTTATTGACCATCAACACTTGATGCTCCTTCCTGATTTCTACCTCCGCAGCCATTAGCATTGCGAAGAGCTCGGGAATCGTCTTATCCATCCCTTGCATGTTATAGTTCATCACGAAGCTCTTGTAGCTTGGTGGCAGTGATTGAAGAATTCTGTCAATGACGCTATCATCCGGAAGATCAACTCCCAGTTGAATCAAGTGATTGTTATACCCAGACATTTTGAGTATATGCTCACTGACAGAACTATTCTCCTCCATCTTGCAGCTGTAGAACTTATTGGAGACTTCATATCTCTCAATCCGGGCATTTGCTTGAAATATTAACTTCAACTCCTGGAACATCTCATATGCTCCATGTCGTTCAAAACGTCGTTGAAGACCCGGTTCTAAGCCGTAAAGCATGGCACACTGAACTTTCGAGTAGTCATCAGCTTTGCTCTGCCAGACGTTCATAACATCTGGTGTTGCTCCTGCAGCAAATCTGGAACCTAGTGGTGCTTCCAGGACGTAATTCTTCTGTGTAGCAATGAGGATAACCCTCAAGTTACGGACCCAGTCCGTGTAATTGCTACCATCATCTTTCAACTTTGCTTTCTCAAGGAACGCATTAAAATTCAACGGAACAACAGCACGGGCCATCTATCTACAATCAACATAGACAAGCAAAATACTATCAGGTACTAAGTTCATGATAAATTTAAGTTCAATTAATCATATTACTAAAGAACTCCCACTTAGATAGACATCCCTCTAATCTTCTAAGTGATCACGTGATCCAAATCAACTAAACCATGTCCGATCATCACGTGAGATGGAGTAGTTTCAATGGTGAACATCACTATGTTGATCATATCTACTATATGATTCACGCTCGACCTTTCGGTCTCCGTGTTCCGAGGCCATATCTGTTATATGCTAGGCTCGTCAAGTTTAACCTGAGTATTCCGCGTGTGCAACTGTTTTGCACCCGTTGTATTTGAACGTAGAGCCTATCACACCCGATCATCACGTGGTGTCTCAGCACAAAGAACTTTCGCAACGGTGCATACTCAGGGAGAACACTTATACTTTGATAATTTAGTGAGAGATCATCTTAAAATGCTACCGTCAAACAAAGCAAGATAAGATGCAAAAAAGATAAACATCACATGCAATCAATATAAGTGATATGATATGGCCATCATCATCCTGTGCTTGTGATCTCCATCTCCGAAGCACCGTCATGACCACCATCGTCACCGGCGCGACACCTTGATCTCCATCGTAGCATCGTTGTCATCTCGCCAATCTTATGCTTCTACGACTATCGCTACCGCTTAGTGATAAAGTAAAGCATTACAGGGCGATTGCATTGCATACAATAAAGCGACAAGCATATGGCTCCTGCCAGTTGCCGATAACTCGGTTACAAAACATGATCATCTCATACAATAAAATTTAGCATCATGCCTTGACCATATCACATCACAACATGCCCTGCAAAAACAAGTTAGACGTCCTCTACTTTGTTGTTGCAAATTTTACGTGGTTGCTATGGGCTTAGCAAGAACCGTTCTTACCTACGCATCAAAACCACAACGATAGTTTGTCAAGTTGGTGCTATTTTAACCTTCACAGGACCGGGCGTAGCCACACTCGGTTCAACTAAAGTTGGAGAAACTGACACCCGCCAGCCACCTGTGTGCAAAGCACGTCGGTAGAACCAGTCTCGCATAAGCGTACGCGTAATGTCGGTCCGGGTCGCTTTATCCAACAATACCGCCGAACCAAAGTATGCCATGCTGGTAAGCAGTATGGCTTATATCGCCCACAACTCACTTGTGTTCTACTCGTGCATATGACATCTACGCATAAAACCAGGCTCGGATGCCACTGTTGGGGAACGTAGTAATTTCAAAAAATTTCCTACGCACACGCAAGATCATGGTGATGCATAGCAACGAGAGGGGAGAGTGTTGTCCACGTACCCTCGTAGACCGAAAGAGGAAGCGTTAGCACAACGCGGTTGATGTAGTCGTACGTCTTCACGATCCGACCGATCAAGTACCGAACGCACGGCACCTCCGAGTTCAGCACACGTTTAGCCCGATGACATCGCTCGAACTCCGATCCAGCCGAGTGTTGAGGGAGAGTTTCGTCAGCACGACAGCGTGCTGACGATGATGATGTTCTACCGACGCAGGGCTTCGCCTAAGCACCGCTACAGTATTATCGAGGTGGACTATGGTGGAGGGGGGCACCGCACACGGCTAAAAGATCAAGACATCAATTGTTGCGTCTCTAGGGTGCCCCCTGCCCCCTATATAAAGGAGCAAGGGGGGAGAGGCGGCCGGCCAGGAGGGGCGCGCCAGGAGGAGTCCTACTCCCACCGGGAGTAGGACTCCCTCCCTTTTCCTTGTTGGATTAGGAGAGGAGAGGGAAGGAGAGAGAGGGGGAAAGGAAAGGGGGGCGCCGCCCCCCCTCCTTATCCAATTCGGACTTGGGGGGAGGGGTGCGCGGCTGCCCCTTGGCCGCCTCTCCTCTTCCACCAATTGGGCCCATGCGGCCCAATAACCTCCGGGGGGTTCCGGTAACCCCCCCGGTACTCCGGTATATATCCGATAACCCCCGGAACCATTCCGGTGTCCGAATATAGTCGTCCAATATATCAATCTTCATGTCTCGACCATTTCGTGACTCCTGTTCATGTCCGTGATCACATCCGGGACTCCGTACAACCTTCGGTACATCAAAACATATAAACTCATAATATAACTGCCATCAAAACTTTAAGCGTGCGGACCCTACGGGTTCGAGAACTATGTAGACATGACCGAGACACGTTTCCGGTCAATAACCAATAGTGGAACCTGGATGCTCATATTGGCTCCCACATATTCTACGAAGATCTTTATCGGTCAGACCGCATAACAACATACGTTGTTCCCTTTGTCATCGGTATGTTACTTGCCCGAGATTCGATCGTCGGTATCTCAATACCTAGTTCAATCTCGTTACCGGAAAGTCTCTTTACTCGTTCTGTAATACATCATCCCGCAACTAACTCATTAGTTGCAATGCTTGCAAGGCTTAAGTGATGTGCATTACCGAGTGGGCCCAGAGATACCTCTCCGACAATCGGAGTGACAAATCCTAATCTCGAAATACTCCAACCCAACAAGTACCTTCAGAGACACCTGTAGAGCACCTTTATAATCACCCAGTTACGTTGTGACGTTTGGTAGCACACAAAGTGTTCCTCCGGTAAACGAGAGTTGCATAATCTCATAGTCATAGGAACATGTATAAGTCATGAAGAAAGCAATAGCAGAATACTAAACGATCGTGTGCTAAGCTAACGGAATGGGTCAAGTAAATCACATCATTCTCCTAATGATGTGATCCCGTTAATCAAATGACAACTCATGTCAATGGGTAGGAAACATAACCATCTTTGATCAATGAGCTAGTCAAGTAGAGGCATACTAGTGACACTCTGTCTGTCTATGTATTCACAAAAGTATTATGTTTCCGGTTAATACAATTCTAGCATGAATAATAAACATTTATCATGATATAAGGAAATAAATAATAACTTTATTATTGCCTCTAGGGCATATTTCCTTCAACAATTGCTAACATGATTTGTACAAACTTAAGCATCGCTACGGGTGAGAAAGTCTCATCGTAGTCAACCCCTTGAACTTGTTGAAAACCTTTTGCAACAAGTCGAGCTTTGTAGACCGTGATATTACCGTCAGCGTCCGTCGTCATCTTAAAGATCCATTTATTCTTTATGGCTTGCCGATCATCGGGCAAATCCACCAAAGTCCACACTTTGTTCTCATACATGGATTCTATCTCAGATTTCATGGCCTCAAGCCATTTTTCGAAATCTGGGCTCATCATAGTTTTTCATAGTTCATAGGTTCGTTGTTGTCCAACAACATGAATTCCATGACAGGATTGACGTACCACTCTGGTGCCGAACGTGTTATGGTCGACCTACGAGGTTCAGTAGTAACTTGATCTGAAGTTTCATGATCATCATCATTTGCTTCCTCTCTGGTTGGTGTAGGCATCACGGGAACGGCTTTCTCTGATGTACTACTTTCCAATTAGAGGGAAGGTATATTTACCTCATCAGGTTCTACTTTCCTCCCACTCACTTCTTTCGAGAGAAACTCCTTCTCTAGAAAGGACCCATTCTTAGCAACAAAGATTTCCCTTTGGATCTGTGGTAGAAGGTATACCCAATAGTTTCTTTCGGGTATCCTATGAAGATGCACTTCTCCGCTTTGGGTTTGAGCTTATCAGGCTGAAGCCTTTTTGACATAAGCGTCGCATCCCCAAACTTTTAAGAAATGACAGCTTAGGTTTCTTGCCAAACCATAGTTCATATGGTGTCATCTCAACGGATTTAGACGGTGCCCTATCTAACGTGAATGCGGCTGTCTCTAATGCATGACCCCAAAATGATAAAGGAAAATTTGTAAGAGACGTCATAAAATGCACCATATCTAATAAAGTACGGTTACGACGTTCGGACACACCATTACGCTGTGGTGTTCTAGGTGGCGTGAGTTGTGAAACAATTTCACATTTTCTTAAATGAAGGTCAAATTCATAAATCAAATATTTGCCTCCGCGATCAGATCTTAGAAACTTTATTTTCTTGTTACGATGATTCTCTACTTCACTCTGAAATTCTTTGAACTTCTCAAATGTTCCAGACTTGTGTTTCATCAAGTAGATATACCCATACCTACTCAAATCATCTGTAAAGGTTAGAAAATAATGATACCCGTCGCGTGCCTCAACACTCATTGGACTGTGTACATTGGTATGTTTTATTTCCAATAAGTCCTTAGCTCGCTCCATTGTTCCGGAGAACGGAGTTTTAGTCTTCTTGCCCATGAGGCATGGTTCACAAGTATCAAATGATTCATAATCAAGTGATTCCAAAAGTCCATCCACATTGAGTTTCTTCATGCGCTTTACACCAATATGACCTAAACGGCAGTGCCAGAAGTATGTTGCACTATCATTATCAACTTTGCATCTTTTGGCATCAATATTATGAATATGTGTATCACTACGATCGAGATTCAATAAACCATTCACATTGGGTGTATGACCATAGAAGGTTTTATTCATGTAAACAGAACAACAATTATTCTCTGAATTAAATGAATAACCTATTGCAATAAACAATATCTAATCATGTCCATGCTCAACGCAAACACCAAATAACATTTATTTAGGCTCAACACTAGTTCCGAAGGTAGAGGGAGTGTGCAAGATCTATCTAGGAGATGCATAGCAACGAGGGGAGAGTGTGTCCAAGTACCCTCGTAGACCGAAAGTGGAAGAGTTTGACAATGCGTTGATGTAGTCGGACTTCTTCTAGCTCCGACCGATCAAGCACCGAACGTACGGCACCTCCGAGTTCTGCACACGTTTAGCTCGGTGACGTCCCTCGCCTTCTTGATCCAGCAAGGTGTCGAGGTAGTAGATGAGTTCCATCAGCACGATGGTGTGGTGACGGTGATGGTTGATGTCTACTACACAACCTTCTTCTTGAAGACGTTGTTGGGCCTCCAAATGCAGAGGTCTGTAGGACAGTAGCAAATTTCCCTCAAGTGGATGACCTAAGGTTTATCAATCCGTGGGAGGCGTAGGATGAAGAAGGTCTCTCTCAAACAACCTTGCAACCAAATAACAAAGAGTCTTTTGTGTCCCCAACACACCCAATACAATGGTAAATTGTATAGGTGCACTAGTTCGGCGAAGAGATGGTGATACAACTGCAATATGGATGGTAGATATAGGTTTTTGCAATCTGGAAATATAAAAACGGCAAGGTAACTAATGATAAAAGTGAGCACAAACGGTATTGCAATGCTTCAAAACAAGGCCCAGGGTTCATACTTTCACTAGTGCAAGTTCTCTCAACAAGGATAGCATAATTAGATCATATAACTATCCCTCAACATGCAACAAAGAGTCACTCCAAAGTCACTAATAGCGGAGAACAAACGAAGAGATTATTGTAGGGTACGAAACCACCTCAAAGTTATCCTTTCTGATCGATCTATTCAAGAGTCCGTAGTAAAATAACACGAAGCTATTCTTTCCGTTCGATCTATCCTAGAGTTCGTACTAGAATAACACCTTAAGACACAAATCAACCAAAACCCTAAAGTCACCTAGATACTCCAATGTCACCTCAAGTATCCGTGGGTATGATTATACGATATGCATCACACAATCTCAGATTCATCTATTCAACCAACACAAAGAACTTCAAAGAGTAGCCCAAAGTTTCTACCGGAGAGTCAAGACAAAAACATGTGCCAACCCCTATGCATAAGTTCACAAGGTCACGGAACCCGCAAGTTGATCACCAAAACATACATCAAGTAGATCACGTGAATATCCCATTGTCACCACAGATAAGCACATGCAAGAGATACATCAAGTGTTCTCAAATCCTTAAAGACTCAATCCGATAAGATAACTTCAAAGGGAAAACTCAATCCATTACAAGAGAGTAGAGGGGGAGAAACATCATAAGATCCAACTATAATAGCAAAGCTCACGATACATCAAGATCGTGCCGAATCAAGAACACGAGAGAGAGAGAGAGATCAAACACATAGCTACTGGTACATACCCTCAGCCCCGAGGGTGAACTACTCCCTCCTCGTCATGGAGAGCGCCGGGATGATAAAGATGGCCACCGGTGAGGGATCCCCCTCCGGCAGGGTGCCGGAACAGGGTCCCGATTGGTTTTTGGAGGCTACAGAGGCTTGCGGCGGTGGAACTCCCGATCTAGGTTTCTTTTCGGGGGTTTCTGTATTTATAGGAATTTTTGGTGTAGGTCTCACGTCAGGGGGGTCTCCGAGTCGTCCACGAGGCAGGGGCTCGCCCCAAGGGGGGTAGGGCTCGCCCTCCACCCTCGTGGACGGCTCGGGACTCTTCTGGCCCAACTATTTTACTTTGGGGGCTTCTTTTGGTCCATAAAAAATCATCAAAAATTGGCACGTCAATTGGACTCTGTTTGGTATTCCTTTTCTGTAAAACTCAAAAACAAGGAAAAACAGAAACTGGCACTGGGCTCTAGGTTAATAGGTTAGTCCCAAAAATCATATAAAATAGCATATAAATGCATACAAAACATGCAAGATGGATAATATAATAGCATGGAACAATCAAAAATTATAGATACGTATCAAGCATCCCCAAGCTTAATTCCTTCTCGTCCTCGAGTAGGTAAATGATAAAAAAACAGAATTTTTGATGTGGAATGCTACCTAACATAATTATCAATGTAATTTTCTTTATTGTGGCATGAATGCTCAGATCCAAAAGATTCAAGACAAAAGTTTAATATTGACATAAAAATAATAATACTTCAAGCATACTAACAAAGTAATCATGTCTTCTCAAAATAACATGGCCAAAGAAAGTTCATCCCTACAAAATTATATAGTTTGGCTATGCTCCATCTTCGTCACACAAAATGCTCAAATCATGCACAACCCCGATGACAAGCCAAGCAATTGTTTCATACTTTAGTATTCTCAAACTTTTTCAACTTTCACGCAATACATGAGCGCGAGCCATGGACATAGCACTATAGGTGGAATAGAGTGGTGGTTGTGGAGAAAACAAAAAGGAGGAAGATGGTCTCACATCAACTAGGCGTATTAATGGGCTATGAAGATGCCCAGCAATAGATATCAATGTGAGTGAGTAGGGATTGCCATGCAACGGATGCACTAGAGCTATAAATGTATGAAAGCTCAACAAAAGAAACTAAGTGGGTGTGCATCCAACTTGCTTGCTCACGAAGACCTAGGGCATATGAGGAAGCCCATCGCTGGAATATACAAGCCAAGTTCTATAATGAAAATTCCCACTAGTACATGAAAGTGACAAAATAAGAGACTCTCTATCATGAAGATCATGGTGCTACTTTGAAGCACAACTGTGGAAAAAGGATAGTGGCATTGTCCCTTCTCTCTTTTTCTCTTTTTTTTCTTTTGTCTTCTTTTATTTTGGGCCTTCTCCTTTTTTTATTTGACCTTTCTCTTTTTTTCTCACATGGGACAATGCTCTAATAATGAAGATCATCACACTTCTATTTACTTCCAACTCAAAAATTACAACTCGATACTAGAACAAAATATGACTCTATATGCGTGCCTCCGGCGGTGTACCGGGATGTGCAATGAATCAAGAGTGACATGTATGAAAAAATTATGAATGGTGGCTTTGCCACAAATACAATGTCAACTACATGATCATGCAAGGCAATATGACAATGATGGAGCGTGTCATAATAGACGGAACGGTGGAAAGTTTCATGGCAATATATCTCAGAATGGCTATGGAAATGCCATAATAGGTAGGTATGGTGGCTATTTTGAGGAAGGTAAATGGTGAGTTTATGGTACCGGTGAAAGTTGCGCGGTACTAGAGAGGCTAGCAACGGTGGAAGGGTGAGAGTGCGTATAATCCATGGTCTCAACAGTAGTCATAAAGAACTCACATACTTATTGCAAAAATCTACAAGTCATCAAAACCAAGCACTACGTGCATGCTCCTAGGGGGATAGATTGGTAGGAAAAGACCATCGCTCATCCCCGACCGCCACTCATAAGGAAGACAATCAAAGAAACACCTCATGCTTCAAATTTGTTACACAACGGTTACCATACGTGCATGCTACGGGACTCACAAACCTTAACACAAGTATTTCTCAAATTCACAACTACTCACTAGCATGACTCTAATATCACCATCTTCATATCTCAAAACAATCATAAGGAATCAAACTTCTCTTAGTATTCAATGCACTTATTATGAAAGTTTTTATTATATCCCTCTTGGATGCCCATCATATTAGGACTAAATTCATAACCAAAGAAAATTACCATGCTGTTCTAAGGACTCTCAAAATAATACAAGTGAAGCATGAGAGTTCATCTATTTCTTCAAAATGAAAACTACCGTCATGCTCTAAAAAGATATAAGTGAAGCACTAGAGCAAATGATAAACTACTCCAAAAGATATAAGTGAAGATCAATGAGTGGTTGAATAATTATGTAACTATGTGAAGACTCTCTAACATTTTAGAACTTCATATCTTGGGATATTATTCAAACAGCAAGCAAAACAAAATAAAACAAAATGACGCTCCAAGCAAAACACATATCATGTGGTGAATAAAAATATAGCTCCAAGTAAAGTTACCCATGAACGAAGACGAAAGAGGGGATGCCATCCGGGGCATCCCCAAGCTTAGGCTCTTGATTGTCCTTGAATATTACCTTGGGGTGCCTTGGGAATCCCCAAGCTTAGGCTCTTGCCACTCCTTATTTCATAGTCCATCGAATCTTTAACCAAAACTTGAAAACTTCACAACACAAAACTCAACAGAAAACGTGTAAGCTCCGTTAGTATAAGAAAATAAGCAAACAACACATAGAAAACAGAATCTGTCAAAAACAGAACAGTCTGTAGTAATCTATTTTGGTCGAATATTTATGGAACTCCAAAAATTCTTAAATAAATTGGTGGACGTGATTAATTTGTCTATTAATCATCTGCAAAAAGAATCAACCTAAAATCACTCTCCAGTAAAAAATGGCAGCTAATCTCGTGAGCGCAAAAGTTTCTGTTTTTTACAGCAAGATTGCAAAGACTTCACCCAAGTCTTCCCAAAGATTCTACTTGGCACAAACACTAATTAAAACATAAAACCACATCTAAAGAGAGGCTAAATGAATTATTTATTACTAAACAGGAGCAAAAACCAAAGAACAAAAATAAAATTGGGTTGCCTCCGAACAAGCGCCAACGTTTAACGCCCCTAGCTAGGCATGATGATTTCAATGATGCTCACATAAAAGATAAGAATTGAAACATAAAGAGAGAATCATAAAGAATATTACTAACACATTTAAGCCTAACCCACTTCCTATGCATAGGGATTTTGTGAGCAAACAATTTATGGGAACAAGAATCAACTAGCTTAGGAAAGCAAAACAAGCATAACTTCAAAACTTTTAACACATAGAGAGGAAACTTGATATTATTGCAATTCCTACAAGCATATATTCCTCCCTCATAATAATTTTCAGTAGCATCATGAATAAATTCAACAATATAACCATCACATAAAGCATTCTTTTCATGATGTACAAGCATAGAAAATTTCCTACTCTGCACATAAGCAAAATTCTTCTCATCAATAGTAGTAGGAGAAAACTCAACAAAATAACTATCATGTGAGGCATAATCCAATTGAAAATTAAAATCGTGATGACAAGTTTCATGGTTATCATTATTCTATATAGCATACATGTCATCACAATAATCATCATAGATAGCAACTTTGTTCTCTAAATCAATTGGAACCTCTTCCGAAATAGTGCATTCATCACTAAATAAAGTCATGACCTCTCCAAATCCACTTTCATAAACATAATCATCATAAATAGGAGGCATGCTTTCATCATAATAAATTTTCCCATCAAAACTTGGGGAACAAAAAATATCATCTTCATCAAACATAGCACCCCCAAGCTTGTGGCTTTGCATATCATTAGCATCATGGATATTCAAGGAATTCATACTAACAACATTGCAATCATGCTCATCATACAAAGATTTAGTGCCAAACATTTTATTGCATTCTTCTTCTAACACTTTGGCATGATATCGGAAGCCTTATTTTCACGAAAGACATTAAAAAGATGCAGCATATGAGGCACCCTCAATTCCATTTTCTTTTTGTAGTTTTCTTTTATAAACTAACTAGTGATAAAACAAGAAACTAAAAGATTCGATTGCAAGATCTAAAGATATACCTTTAAGAACTAACCTCCCCGACAACAGCGCCAGAAAAGAGCTTAGTTGATGGGGTGTTAGTGCCGCTTACCTAGCCTCCCCGGCAACGGCGCCAAAAAAGAACTTGATGTCTACTACACAGCCTTCTTCTTGTAGACGTTGTTGGGCCTCCAAGTGCAGAGGTTTGTAGGACAGTAGCAAATTTCCCTCAAGTGGATGACCTAAGGTTTATCAATCCGTGGGAGGCGTAGGATGAAGATGGTCTCTCTCAAACAACCCTGCAACCAAATAACAAAGAGTCTCTTGTGTCCCCAACACACCCAATACAATGGTAAATTGTATAGGTGCACTAGTTCGGCGAAGAGATGGTGATACAAGTGCAATATGGATGGTAGATATAGGTTTTTGTAATCTGAAAATATAAAAATAGCAAGGTAACTAATGATAAAAGTGAGCACAAACGGTATTGCAATGCTTCGAAACAAGGCCTAGGGTTCATACTTTCACTAGTGCAAGTTCTCTCAACAAGGATAACATAATTAGATCATACAACTATCCCTCAACATTGTCGGATCTCGGGTTCCGGAAAAACCATCAAGGTTCGAACGCTGGGGTGCGCACGAAGATCTCCCCCTACCAATCCACGCCGAAACCTCACTACGATCTCAAAGGCTAGCTCGACGAACTCGCAACACAAGGGACACAAGATTTATACTGGTTCGGGCCACCATTGTGGTGTAATACCCTACTCCAATGTGGTGGTGGTGGATTGCCTCTTAGGCTGAGAATGAACAGTACAAGGGGGAGAATAGCCTCCTGAGGCGATGTGTTCTTGTGCTTGGTGAACTTGTGTGGGTGAGGATTGCTCAAGATGAGATGCCTCCTACGGTGGTGGCTAGTCCTATTTATAGAGGCCCTGGTCCTCTCCCCGAGCGGGAAGGGAGCCAACAATGGCCAATTTGAAAGGGGACAGCTAGTACAAGCTATCCTGACAAAAGCAGTCTTCTCCGGCAAAAGGCTCTGGTGGTGATGCCGCCTTGGGATCCATGGTGACCTCCGTCCTGCTGGTCTTGGTCTCGTTGCACCGATATGGAAACCTTTGCTTGACGCCTCGGTACTCCTCACCTGCGCTTACCTCCTTAGCACCAAAGAAGAAACAAGGACACTGTGCGCGCTGGCGCCCGCCTGGCCTTGGTCGTCATGGCTCACGTCACGAGAACCTCGCGAGGTTTGCCTCGCCTTGATCTCTCCGCCCCTCGCGATCCAACCTGGTGAGTCCGCTCCCGAGGAGGTCTTGCGTCGTCCGCCTCGCGAGGCTTGGCCCCTCGCGAGGGTCTTGAATGCTTGTTGGTGAAGATGGGCCGTACAGGCCCGCTGTCGAAGTAATGGGCCACGGGTAGCCTAACCCGAGTCCCCGAACCTTTCAAGACATCGGGGCTGGCTGCGCCCCTCAAGACGTCAAGATGAAGCGCCGCCTTCTGGTGGTCGGCTGGCTGAACGGCCGGCTGCCAGAAGACGGCCACGCTCAGGAAGGCGCCACCAAGACGGGCCGACTCCTAGCAGGCGGCCTCGAGAGAGGCCGGCTCCTAGCAGTCGGCCCACGGCGCCCTCAAAGTCTGCGCCCCCATTAAGAAGACAAGACAGTGCAAGGCTACAGTGTAGCCCATCACCCCCGTATCCAGGGCCGGGCGTGGCCACAGTGCTCCGTACAGGCAGAGATCTCCGCCCGCCGCGGCACTGTTGCCACTCCGCCCCTGACGTCACTCCTGTCATGCGGAGCCCTGCTCCCACGACCGCCTATCGGTACGGCCTGAAGACGGCGGGCCCTACCAGGCAGCGAGAGCCCGGAAGACGGCGGAAGCCTCACCAGTCGGACCCGAGGGAGGCCGGCTCCTAGCAGGCGGCCCGTTCCTTCCTCGAGGCCCGTGCACCATTAACCAGATAAGACCCAGAGTGGCTATAGTGATCTCCCGCCAGGCGGCGGGACTGTAGCCACTCTCCCCTGACCAAGCAAGCGTCATTAGCATCACGGCTACAGTAATCAGCAGCCGGCAAGATCCGCGAGCGGCGGGAGCGGCCTGTCGGCTCCGTACCAGACCAGACGGCGGGACCCACCAGGTGGCGGGCCTCAGCAGCTGGCGGAGAAGCCGGCGACCAGAGAGACTGACAGCCGGGTCCTACACCCGGCCGGATTACCATTGTACCCCTGGGGGGTAGGCCTATATAAACCCCCCAGGGCACCCATGCAAAGGGTTCCCAACCTGTTAGAACTACACTCACACCTAGGGGGAGAAGAGAGCAAGCCTTGCCTTCTTCTACCTCTAGCATACAGCTCGAGGAGCACGATTGTACTCACTAGTGCCTTAGTCATCATGCGGAGACCCCGCAGAGCAGGACTAGGGGTGTTATCTCCTAGGAGAGCCCCGAACCTAGGTAAAGTGCGCCGGCGTACGTGTGTATGCCTCATCCCGCTTCCAGGCACCGGCGATGTTCTACTCGCTCAAACCATGATAAGCCATCCATTGGCTTATGTCGCACCCATACCCCGGCATTTGGCGCCCACCATGGGGCGAGGTGCACCGTCTCCCGGAGACCTATTCTGGACGGGAACCTTGTTCCTTCCTGGCGAGCGCAGCCAACCCGGCACGCCAGACGGTGTCTGTGCCGATACACTGCATGGCGCGAAGGTCGCCTGCGCGGCGAGCTGCCTCGCCGATCTTGTTGGTGAGATTCGCCTCTCCGACGAGCCCGCGTCTGATGCGGGCACCGATGGCCCCGAGAGCCGCCTCGTGAGCCTCCTCGATCAGCTCCACATCACCAACGAGCCTGCTGCCGACTTGGAGTCGGTTGGCTCCACCGACCCGATGTTGGTCGACTCCGACAGGGCGTCCCTTGACGCGTTCCCCACCAACGTGGTGGTCTACGACGAGCCGCTTCCTCACGCGGACAGCGACGGCAGCACCGTCATGGAAGTGCTCGTCATCAGCCACGGCAAGCACTCTGGCGGAGGTGGCCAGGATCCGTTGCAGGCAGTGCTGCAAGACCTGACTGCACCCATCCCGGAAGACGCCGACGCTGAGACGCTGGAGGCACGCCGTGTCCAGCTCGTCGAAAGCGCCAACCGGCTGGCCAGCATGAGATGCCTTTCGGAGGCCTACCAGCAGGAGATGGACCGTGCCGTAGGCGGCACGCCGGCTCCTGGTGGGCCTAGTCACATTGGCCTGATCCGGCAGCGTGGCGCGACCATCGCCAGCATGTTCGGGACAAATCGTCCCGTCTACGCCACACCTGCGGAGAACATACGAGCTGCCCAGGCGGCAGCAGACGAGCTAGACAAGCTCGAGGGCGACGAGCGTCGCCACATGACGGAGCGCGTCCAGCAGCTCCTCGACGCAGCTGCTGAGCAGCAAGAGGCCGGTTGCCGCACTGATGCGCCCAACCGGCAAAATCCGGGACCAAGGCGTGACATCCCGGACGCCGACTGGTGGCGTCCGCGATAGAAGAGACAAGGAGTCGGCTGCCAGCAGCAGCCGGACTCGCATCACCATCGAGCGCAACCAAGACGGCCACCCAAGAGCAGTGCAGCGATGAGACGACTATCCTCCTCCCCCTCCCCGCAGGGAGAGGCGCATTTCCCCGCCGCCTGTTGACCACCCGACACTCGGCGACCGCCTTGGTTGTCGAGAAGGAGTCGGAGAGAACGACGCCCGCCACCGGATCGACCGCCTCAACCGATCCCTGGCACTAGAAGAAGAAGACGAGTTGGGTCCGCCTTGTTTCGGCCCCCGCATCCGAGATGAGCCCTTCCCCAAAGGGTTCACTATCCCGAGAGATACGCCCAAGTACACCGGCTCCGTGAAGCCGGAGGACTGGCTGGTCGACTACTCCATAGCCGTCAGCATCGCCAACGGCAACAAGCGCGTTGCCGTGAAGTACGTTCCGCTCATGCTCCAGGGCACAGCCCAGACATGGCTGAACAGCCTAAAGCCCCGCAGCATCAACAGCTGGGTTGATTTCACTGAAGCCTTCATCCGCAACTTCACCAGCACGTACAAACGGCTGCCCAAGCCTCGCCAGCTCTCCTTGTGCGTCCAAGGCCCCAACGAGTCGACTCGCGACTACCTCACGCGCTGGGCCGAGCTGCGCAACTCTTGCGAGGGCGTGAATGAGGTGCAGGCTATCGAGTACTTCATTGCCGGGTGCCGAGAGGGCATCCTCCTCAAACACAAGCTTCTCTGCGACGAGCTGGCGACCCTCGATGAACTGCTGATCATAGCAGACAAATACGCCACGGCCGACTCCTCCATGAAGGCGGAAATCCAAGTTAATGCGTCGGGCAAGGTGGCCCCTCAAGCTCCTCGGACCCCGGCTGGTGACACCAGTCGGCGACAGCAACCGAACGACAACAAGCGCAAGGCCAGGCAGCCGGCTTCCACGAGCCAGCAGGTGGCTACAGTCGAAGACCAGCAGCCGGAAGGGCAGCCTCCTCCCAAACGCCAGAAGGGCTGCAAGCCCAATTGGTTGGCTGCCTTCTCGTACGAGCAGACTCTCGATGCACCCTGCAAGTCCACAGCGGCGCGAAGCCGTCCAACCACACCACTCGGAAATGCCACTGGCTCACCAGGATCGCTAAGGGTGATGGACTCCAGCCCCCTCCGCCTGCCGGCCCGCCGCCTCCTCCTCCTCAGCAGCCGGCGGTTCGGCTAGTCGGCGCGATACAAGATGAATATCCTGAAGAGCATGGAGCTTATGTCGTGTTCACCAGCGTGGCCGATGACAGGCACAGCAGACGGCAGCGACAACAAGAAGTAAATGCAGTAGCATCAGAGACCCCCGAGTTCATGCATTGGTCTGAGAAGCCCATCAGCTGGAGCAGAGCCAACCACCCGGAGGTGATGCCCAATCCCGGTTCTTATGCTCTGGTGTTGGATGCCACCTTTGCCACGGAGAGGCGGGCTGCTCCCTTCTCCCGAGTTCTGATAGATGGCGGCACCAGCATCAACATCCTGTACAAAGATACTATGGAGAAGTTGGAAATCAAGCAGAGACATCTTCAGCCCAGCCGGACTGTTTTCCATGGCATAGTTCATGGCCTTTCCTGCTCACCAATTGGCAAGACACAGATTGACATCCTCTTTGGAGACAAAGAACACTTTCGCCGAGAGCCAGTCTGGTTTGAGGTGGTGGACCTTGAGAGCCCCTACCATGCGCTACTCACCGGCCAGCTCTGGCCAACTTCATGGCGGTCCCCCACTATGCCTACCTCAAGATGAACATGCCAAGCACCAAGGGAGTCCTAACCATAACTGGGGACTACAAGAAGTCGTCCGCCTGTGCAGCAGACAGCAGCCAGCTAGCCGAGTCCCTCGTGTCGCGGCCGAGAAGCGGCTCCTGGACCGGGTTGTGGCAATGGCAGGCAAGCAGCCGGAAATGTCGCCCAACCACAAGGAGTCGGAAGCCAAGGGCTCGTTCAAGCCGGCGAAAGAAACAAAGAAGATACCCTTGGACCCGGAGCACCCGGAGAGGCATGCTGTCATAGGTGCAAACCTTGACAGCAAATAGGAAAGCGAGCTCGTCGATTTCCTCCGTGAGAATCGGGACATCTTTGCATGGTCTCCGAAGGACATGCCGGGTGTTCCGACGGATTTCGCCGAGCACAAGCTACATGTCCGATCTGATGCCAAGCCAGTCAGGCAGCCCTTGCGCCACCTGTCAGAAGAGAAGAGAAGAGTTGTTGGAGAAGAGATAGCTCGGCTTCTAGCAGCCGGCTTCATCATGGAGGTGTTCTTCCCAGAATGGTTAGCCAACCCAGTCCTAGTGCTGAAGAAGAACAAGGAGTGGCGCATGTGTATTGATTATACCGGCCTCAACAAAGCTTGCCCCAAAGACCCCTTTGCGTTACCAAGAATTGACCAAGTGATAGACTCCATAGCCGGATGCGAGCTGTTGAGTTTTTTGGATGCATACTCAGGGTATCATCAGATCAATCTGAACCCGGCCGACAGGCTGAAGACCGCCTTCATCACGCCATTTGGAGCCTTCTGTTACCTGACCATGACGTTCGGCTTGAGAAATGTCGGTGCCACATTTCAGCGTTGCATGCAGAAGTGTCTCCTCAAGCAACTCGGCGGAAACGCCCACGTCTATGTGGACGATGTTGTGGTGAAGACGGAGAAGCGTGGAACGCTGCTAGAAGACCTCAAGGAGACCTTTGAAAACTTGCGCCGATTCCAGATCAAGCTCAACCCGGAGAAATGCATCTTTGGAGTACCAGCCGGCCAGCTTCTTGGCTTCCTGTTCTTAGAGCGCGGCATAGAGTGCAACCCTGTGAAGATCAAGGCCATCGAGAGGATGGAGGTGCCCACTCAACTGCTGGACGTGCAGAAATTCACCGGCTTCTTGGCATCCATCAGCCGTTTCATCAGTCGGCTGGGCGAGAAGGCTCTTCCCCTGTACCAGCTCATGAAGAAGACCATTTTTTCGAGTGGAATGACAAGGCGGATTAAGCTTTTCTCCAGCTAAAGAAGATGTTGACCACTCCGCCTGTCTTGGCGGCTCCGACTCCTAAGGAGCCCATGCTCCTCTATATCGCCGCTACCAGTCGGGTGGTCAGCACAGTCATAGTTGTGGAGTGCAAGGAAGAAGGCAAAGCATTACCAGTCCACAGGCCGGTGTACTACCTGAGTGAAGTGTTGCCCGCATCCAAGCAGAACTACCCCCACTACCAGAAGATGTGCTACGGCGTGCACTTTGCCGCCAAGAAACTGAAGCCATATTTTCAAGAGCACCCAATCACTGTGGTCTGCACTGCCCCACTTGCCGAGATCATTGGAAGCCGGGATGCTTCAGGCCGAGTGGCCAAATGGGCCATAGATTTGGCCCCCTACACCATCTACTACCAGCCTCGCACCGCCATCAAGTCACAAGCACTGGCCGACTTCCTCGTCGACTGGGCCGAGACCCAGTACCTGCCGCCAGCGCCAGACTCCACCCATTGGCGAATGCACTTTGATGGTTCCAAGATGCGCATCGGTTTGGGAGCCGGCATCGTCCTCACCTCTCCCAAAGGTGACAAGCTCAGATATGTGCTGCAAGTCCATTTTGCCGCCTCTAACAACGTTGCTGAATATGAAGCACTCATTCACGGGCTCCGGCTTGCCAAGGAACTCGGCATTCGCCGGATCCTGTGCTATGGTGACTCCGACTTGGTGGTCCAGCAGTCGTCTGGCGACTGGGACGCCAAGGATGCAAATATGGCCAGCTACCGCTTCCTCGTCCAGCAACTTAGTGGATACTTTGAAGGGTGCGAGTTCCAACACGTGCCAAGAAATGACAATGACCAAGCCGATGCTTTGGCACGGATTGGCTCTACCCGGCAAGCAATACCAGCCGGTGTCGCCCTGCAATGCCTCCTCAAGCCTTCTATGAAGCCGTCACCAGAATCAGACTCCATCTTCGTGCCGGCTCCTCCCGAAGCAGTCGGATCCGACTTGAGGACCCCAGCAGCCGGCACGGGGAATTCAGCAGGCAACCCGGCGACTGCAGCAGTCGCACCCGGCCCGGGGACTTCAGAACCCGGCCCGGGGACTGCCGCAGTCGGCCCGGGGACTTCATTGACTCAGCAAGCGGCAGCCGACTCCAACCCGCCGCCTCCCGGCCCAACCGCCCTCGTACAAGTAGCAGTCCTAGCATTCGAAGAAATTGCAGCACCTTCCTGGGCTCAGCCCATTCTCAACTTTCTGGTGAACAAAGAGCTGCCGACCGACGAGAACTCGGCCTAACAAGTGCAACGTCGGGCAGCAGCATACACCATCGTCAACAGAGAACTTGTGAGGCGCAGTGTCACTGGTGTTTATCAGCGTTGAGTGGAGCCAGAGCAAGGCCAAGCAATCCTCAGAGATATCCATCAAGGTGAGTGTGGTCACCACGCGGCTTCAAGAGCACTCGTGGCCAAAGCTTTCCGCCACGGTTTTTTCTGGCCGACTGCTCTAGAAGACGCCAAAGACTTGGTCCAGAAATGCAAAGGATGCCAGAAGTTCCGCTCCAAGCCACATCAGCCGACTTCTGCACTCAAGACCATCCCCATTGCTTGGCCCTTCGCTGTCTGGGGGCTGGATATGGTGGGACCATTCAAGACACCCCGCGGCGGCATGACTCATCTGCTTGTCGTGGTGGACAAGTTCACCAAGTGGATAGAAGCAAAGCCAATTAAGAAGTTGAATGGTCCGACTGTTGTGACCTTCATCTCCGACATCACCATCCGGCAAGGCATACCACACAGCATCATCACCGACAACGGCACGAACTTTGCCAAAGGCGCTTTGGCCCGTTTCTACGCAACGCAGGGCATCCGACTGGACCTAGCGTCTGTTGCCCATCCGCAGTCAAACGGCCAAGTGGAGCGAGCAAACGGCCTCATTTTGTCCGGCATCAAGCCCCGACTGGTCGAGCCTCTGGAGCGGTCGGCCGGCTGTTGGCTCGATGAGCTGCTGGCCGTCCTCTGGAGCCTGCACACAACTCTGAACAAGTCAACCAGCTTCACGCCTTTCTTCCTCATCTACGGTGTCGAAGCCGTCATCCCGACGGACATAGAATTTGACTCCCCTCGAGTCACCATGTACACCGAAGAAGAGGCAAAAGAAGCACGAGAAGACGGCGTCGATCTGCTGGAAGAGGGTCGGCTGTTGTCACTCAGCCAGTCCACCATCTACCAGCAGAGCCTGCGCCGATACTACAACCGGAAGGTCAAGCCAAGATCCTTCCAAGAGGGAGACCATGTGCTCCGGCTGATCCGGCGAACAGCCGGCCAGCACAAGCTCTCGGCACCTTGGGAAGGCCCCTTCATCATCAGCAAGCTGTTGGGCAATGACTCCTACTACCTGATCGATGCTTAGAAGCGTCGAGCGCGCAAAAGAGACGACTCCGGCAAGGAGACGGAGTGACCATGGAATGCAAACCTCCTTCGAAGGTTTTACAGTTGATGCAGTATGTATCACGCCAACTTTTGTATTAAGTGCGAAGACTCCGGGTCCCCCGAGAAGTGCTCGGGGACTGCCCTCTTTTATCTATATGATAAGTATTATGTCTATCGATGTGTTATTTCATTAGTCCGCCTGGCACCGGGTTCGACCAATCGACCCGGGGACTCGCCGCCATGTACTATGTAATGCTTCCTGCAGCCGGACAAGTAATGTGTTGGCACTTAAGACTTCTCCTGCCAGAAGCCGCAGCTCGCAGAGCGACTGTCTGGTGGGCAGGAGTTAAGGAAGAAAGGGTGTTTGCATGAAAAATGGCTAAGGACCCAAAGCATGCACATAGTTCAAGCCGGCTTCCTGCTTCGCTGACCGGCTGCTGAGCAGCCGGCCGGCCGGCTTCTACTTAACTTGCTAGAAAACTCTAATCGGCTAAGTACTTGCCTCCCCGAAAGTGGCTAAGTACTTGACCCAGCCACAGTCCGCAGAGCGGCTGTTCGGCTGGCAAGACGGCAACCGAGGGAAGGCGGCAAAGGAAAAAGGCCAAAGAGCAGAAAGCAAGGAAAGATAGAACTCGACAAAAATATTTACATACCAAAAGGCCCTTGGCCAACATTCAACGGAAGTTTGAAATACACCCCGCGGGTGGAATTGTGCGAAGTTAACAAAGTTTGTCGAGACTGATAAGCAGGTAAAAACAAAAGGTAAATTGGCAGCCTAGGGAGCAGCAGACGGGTTCGGCGGAACGGTGGAGTTGGTGGTGCCGGTAGGTGGAGCGGCCAGCTGGTCGGTCTCCGCTTGGTCACCTTCAGCAGCAGCCGGCTCGCTTGGACGTGGCTCGTTGCTGGAGGCACGGTTGAGCTGAGGCTGGCCGTCTGCTCCAACTTCTGGCTCCTCCCCTTCACTTTCCTCCTCCTCCCTGCCTTCTCCCTTGTCGCTGGAGTCGATCACTTCGGTCGAGTCCTCGCCATCCTCTGGGTTCAGCCTGAATCACTCCTGTGGCGCCTCGGCGCCATTCTCAGCCAGCTCAGGTACGAAGACGCTGGTGTTGGTGTACTCGGCGATCGCCGTGGCCCGCTGGACAAGTTCACGCTCCACCACCACCAGCTCCTCTTGGGCTTCCAATCGAAGCATGGCCAACTGGGCTAGATTTAGCCCAGGGTACCATGCCTTGACAAACTCCAAGGCCCGGCGTGCTCCAGCCCAGGCCGAGGAGCCCTTCCAGGCCTCAAGACGGCCGTCCGCTACCTCCAGCCAGTCGGCAGTCCGACTGGGTGTACGTGGAGCCGGCATGTCTGGCCACAGGGCGGCAATCGCCTGGGCGCCGACGCGCTGAAGATGACACAGCATCCGATGAGCCGGCCGAAGACGGGCCTGGCTACTGAGAAGCTGTTCGCTAAGGGTCCGGGGGGCGTCAGTAGCGATCTCCGCACCTTCCGCCCTCCGCCCTTCGCGATCGGCCTCGATGGCCTGATTGGCAGCGCCGAAGTGACCGGGGAAGAAGTCTGCTCAAACAGAAAGCAAAAAAGCCAAAATTAGAAACAAGAAGCCGGATAGATCAGAAGTCGGCGGCTCGAAGAAAGAGTAAAGAAGGAAGCTTACCGTCAACCATGTCTTCAATCTCACTGAAGCCGGCAGTCAGCATTGCCTCCTTATCGGTCCAGGCAGAGCGTTCGGTCTCAAACTCAGCAAGGAGACTAGCCTCCTTGTCCTCCGCCTCCTTCTGGGTTTCCTTGAGAAGCTCCGCCTGCTCCCCCAGTTAAGTGACCAGCCGGTCACGCTCTTCGGCCAGCTTGCTGAGGTCCGCCTCCTTGGCACGCAGCACGGTGTTGGCTTCGCCCAGCTGCTGCTGCAGGGCGGCATTGGCCTCTGCAAGAGTAGAAGAAGAAAAAGACATCAACAATCAACAAGGAGAGATATAGTTGCCGGGGAGATCCGGCCCAACTGCTCAACAGTCGGCCCGAATCTCGGGGACTACAGCCCGTGGGTGCGCCAGCGCGCCCCCGCAGAGAAAGAAGTTATCACTAGCTACCAAGAAGAAGAACAGTCGCCGGGGAGATCCGGCCCGACTGCTCAGCAGTCGGCCCGAATCTCGAGGACTACAGCCCGCGGGTGCGCCAGCGCGCCCCCGCGAAGAAAGAAAACAAAGACTTACTCCTGCTTTCCGACAAGTCGGCGGTTCGTTGATTCAGCTCCTGGACTTTGGAGTTGAAGGCGGTTGCGCGAAGGTTATGATAATCCTGCAGTGAAGATATCATACAATGTTAGTACTCGGAGCTTGACAATTAAAGTTCCGAGCCGCCTGCTCAGCAGCCGGCCCGAAACTCGGGGACTACACCCAGTGGGTGCGCTGGCGCGCCCCCACAGAGAAGTATAAGAAATACAAGAATCAAAAATGAAGAACCAAGGAGTATACCCGGACGGCGGCTCGCGACTCCAGGAACGCTTGGTTGCACTTCTTCAGGGCGTCGGCCTCGGCTCCGAGTTTGCCTTGGACGTCCAGGATTGCCTGATTCAAAGGGCCCGTCCTGCCTCCCCGCACCCACTTAGTGGGCGCAGCGCTGGTCGCCTCAGCGTCCGGGATCGAAGAGCTCGTGGCACTAGCCTCCAGCGGGCGTGGCGCCGAAGCCGCCTTTGCGAACCGGTGGCGCGATGGTGTGCGGACCTCGGGAGTCGGGCCGGTCACCATCTCGTCTCTGGTTGGCGGCATCGGTGCATCCGCCGGCTGCTTGTCTCGCGCATCTCCAGATGGTGGTGGCGGAGGCACGGCCGCGTCCGGCATGACGACATCGCCACCATCCCTCTCCATGATCGGGTGCTCGTCGCCGGCTCCCCTAGTCAGCGCCACAAACTCTGGTGGTGGCGGCGCGGAGTTCAGGGGGATGACGAATAACACCGACTAGCGGTGCGCGGCCTCTTCGGCCTGCTCCTTCGCCGCGGTAGCGGCCTTGGTCTCCGCCAGCTTCTTCAAGGCGGCGGCTTCCGCCTTGTCCACCTCCGCCTTCTCCAGGCGGGCGGCTTCCTGCTCCTCGCGCACCTCCCGTGCGTTTCGCTCCCGCGCCTCCCGGAGGTCGGCGGCTGGATCGATTCGCCGGGTGGTGGTGGAGGTCTCCGCCGATCCAATGATGGAGGCGGCGGCCGACTTCTCAAGAGAGAGCGGGGCCCTAAGTCAAGAAAGACGAAGAGGGGAAGCTCAGAAAGAATCAACAAGAAAGAAGAGCACAAGAAAAAGATACTTACGCCGACACCATGGGAGGCGCCTTCGGGAGCTTCTGAAACTTGGTCGCCTTCGCTGCGGCCTCCTTCCGCCTGGTCGCAGTGGTCGGGTTCTTGGTTTTCTTCGGCGCGCTGCCAAACAAGACGGCGCCTTGTTTACGCTTACGCGTGCTGCCTTGAGCAGTCGGCTCGACGGAGGGGCCCGCGTCTGCCCTGCCGGCACCCCGCGCAGGGCGCGGCTCGTCTTCCTCCAAATCATCGTCAAGCCAAGTCTCGATGTCTCCTTCTTTGGAGCCGCCTGCTTCGTAGACGCCGCCTGTTGCAGTGTCCTCCAAAGCGGCCGCTCCCAAGTCGGGGTCGTCCATGTCGCTCACCGCCCGGTCCGGTTCGTAGTCGCCACCCGCCCCTACGATGGCGGCCGTCGCTTCCGACATGTAGATCTGTTTCAAATGGTGAGAGGCCGGCTGATCAAGACCAAGATCAAGACTAAGACGAGTATCAAACATAAAGAATTGAAAATCTTACCGCAGGCGGCGGGTCGGCGCGGGAGTATGGCCGCTTGCCAAAGCGCCAAGACCCCTCCAGCTTGAGGTCGGAGATCTCGTTCACCAAGTTTGCAACCTCGGCAGCTGACATCTCATTGGTACTCAGTTGGCACAGGCCACGATGCCCGCTCATCCGGCTAATCAAGTGAGGCCGTCCTTGGAGTGGGAGAACCCGGCGCACGACGAAGGCAACCAACAAGTCGGACGCCTTGAGGCCTTCGGCGTCGGTCAGCTCCCGGAGTCGTTGGATGGCAGCGGTGCCGTCTGCTGATACTGGCTTCGGCTTGTAGCCCCATTGGCCCGAGGCTCAGCCGGCGGACTGGCTTCATAAGCCGGCGGGTTGATGAAGTCGACGGCCGGGTCCACGTTCTCCACATAGAAGTAAGATTGCTGCCACGTCTTAATCGATTGTGGCAGCTTGATGGTGGGGAAGGTATTCTTCGGCGACGGCCGGCGCACCGCGATGAAGGCATAACACTGGGCAGCCACCTCCCGGACGGAGGTGCCCAGCTTGGTGTAGAAGAACGCTCCCCACAACTCGACAGTGGGGAGGATGCCGAGATAGCCTTCGCACATCGTGACGAAGGCGGACAGGAGCATCACGGTGTTGGGCGTGATGTGATGAGGCTGGAGGTGATAAAACTCGAGGAACGAGCGGAGAAAGCCGCTCGCCGGCAGGCCGAAGCCGCGAATGAAGTGCGAGCGAAAGACGACCCGCTCGCGCTCCCCAGAGCCGGCGAGATCTCCCCCGCCGGTGGCACGCGCGCCTTCACGTAGCCCGCGCCATGAAGACGTCGCGTCTCGCGGAGGAAAGTGATGTGATCCTCATTGACATTTGACCCGTCCCAGTCTCCTCCCCGCTCACGCGCCATGGAGAGTTCCACGAAGAAAATGGCGCGGCGGGGGAGCTAAGAATGGTGCGAGGCCAAGAGGGCTCGGGGCGGACGAACTCAATGGAGAGGAACAGCGGCAGCGCTCCGGCGTGGCTCGGGGGCGCTGCGGCAAGAGGAAGAAGAAGGAGGCAAGAACGGGGTGGAGGGGCGTGCGTGCGCCGCCGCTCCCTCTCCTCCCCCTACTTCTAGCCTATGGGCTATGAAGCCGAGGGGGCAGGCGTGGGATCGTGGGATTAACTGTGCCCACGACCCCATGTTCCCACCTTTATCACGCGAGTTACTGCGCGCAGTAACTCCGCGGGGAAACTCAACCGCCCGCCTCAGCCACAGCGGATCCGCTCGCGTGCCGAGGCCCGGTGGTGGCGGGCCCAGCCTGCAGTCATGTCCCATCGCGCGTGTGGGCTAGCAGGCTGGCCCGGCTGGCTGATGCCACATGGCACGCCCATGACGAGCGGCGGGCCTAGAAGCTTAGCTAACACGCCACCTAGTTCCCGCCGTTGCGTTCGAAGTTTCAGACAAATCCGAATGGACGTGGCCGACTCCTACCAGGCAGCTTGCCAGGAGTCGGATGAAGCTTCCGTCCAGAGCACCCGGGGAAAGAAACTATTGAGGCTCCTCGGCCCCTCGGCCGCGACACCTCACCAGCTTCGGGGACTACTATCGGAGTAATGGGCCACGGGTAGCCTAACCCGAGTCCTCGAACCTTTCAAGACATCGGGGCTGGCTGCGCCCCTCAAGACGTCAAGATGAAGCGCCGCCTTCTGGTGGCCGGCGGCCAGAAGACAGCCACGCTCAGGAAGGCGGCACCAAGACGGGCCGACTCCTAGCAGGTGGCCTCCAGAGAGGCCGGCTCCTAGCAGTCGGCCCACGGTGCCCTCAAATTCTGCGCCCCCATTAAGAAGACAAGACAGTGCAAGGCTACAGTGTAGCCCATCACCCCCGTATCCAGGACCGGGCGTGGCCACAGTGCTCCGTACAGGCGGAGATCTCCGCTCGGCGCGGCACTGTTGCCACTCCGCCCCTGACGTCACTTCCGTCATGCGGAGCCCTGCTCCCACGACCGCCTAACGGTACGGCCTGAAGACGGTGGGCCCTACCAGGCAGCGAGAGCCCGGAAGACGGCGGAAGCCTCACCAGTCGGACCCGAGGGAGGCCGGCTCCTAGCAGGCGGCCCGTTCCTTCCTCGAGGCCCGTGCACCATTAACCAGATAAGACCCAGAGTGGCTACAGTGATCTCCCGCCAGGCGGCGGGACTGTAGCCACGCTCCCCTGACCAAGCAAGCGTCATTAGCATCACGGCTACAGTAATCAGCAGCCGGCAAGACCCGCGAGCAGCGGGAGCGGCATGTCGGCTCCGTACCAGACCAGACGGCGGGACCTACCAGGCGGCGGGCCCCAGCAGCCGGCGAAGAAGCCGGTGACGAGAGAGACTGACAGCCGGGTCCTACACCCGGCCGGATTACCATTGTACCCCTGGGGGGTAGGCCTATGTAAACCACCTAGGGCACCCATGCAATGGGTTCCCAACCTGTTAGAACTAGACTCACACCTAGGGGGAGAAGAGAGCAAGCCTTGCCTTCTTCTACCTCTAGCATACAGCTCGAGGAGCACATTTGTACTCACTAGTGCCTTAGTGATCATGCGGAGACCCCGCAGAGCAGGACTAGGGGTGTTATCTCCTAGGAGAGCCCCGAACCTAGGTAAAGTGCGCCGGCGTTCGTGTCTACGCCTCATCCCGCTTCCAGGCACCGGCGACATTCTACTCTCTCCCACCATGATAAGCCATCCATTGGCATATGTCGCCCCCAACCCCCGACACCCGCTCGCAGAGCCACGCCGTGGGCCGTAGGCAGGCAAGTCTGGGGACCCCCGTTCCGAGAACACCGACAGTAGCCCCCGGGCCCAAGGCGCGCTCGGGATTGGCTTCGAGGCGAAGCGAAAGGCAAGTGCGGAGCGCCGTCGGCCCCAATAGCCTGCGGCCTTGGTCGATGCATGGCGGTTGATTGGACGTGGGCGTCTCCGCTTCCCCATGCTGCCTCGGCAACTGCCCGACTTGACGAGTCACTGCTGCATGCAAGGAAAAACCATCATTACCTGTGATTGTGGGGGCGCTGGTTGGCCTTCTCCTGCTATAAATGGGGAGGGGGTCAGAGCCCCCGTCGCCCATCCCTTCGCATTCCACTCGCTTCTCCCCCTTGTTCCATTGCCAGCAGCGACGCTAATGGCGCCGTCGAGGAGGTTCTCTGCTGCGGAAACGGGGAAGGCCCCTCGCGAGGGGCCCGGCTCTCCGGCGCCCAAGCGGGGACGTGGCCGTCTCCGCAAGCACACCGCGACCCCCGCCGCGCCCCCCCGCTCCCGTGGTGGCGCCACTGCGCGTGGCAGGGGTTGCTCCGAGCCTGGCAGCCCTGTCGATGAAGGTAGACGTGCCGTGGTTGCGCGGCCTCCCTGGCCGCGCTTCGACTCGGCGGAGGTGCTGCCGGAGTTCGTCGTCTGGTCGGAGAATCCGGCCGGCAACTGGCTTCAGCTCACGCGCTTCTTCGCTGACAAGTTGCCAGCCTCTGGTCCAGGCGGGCTCTGGCTGCAGGCGGATGGTTGCTGCTGCAGGGCTTCTTGGGTCGTGGTCGAGGTCTCCGCCACGGGCAACATAGCTCTGGCCCGCGGTTGGCAGACGTTTGCCCACGTGCGTGGCCTGGGCAGGCGGTGCACCCTCCATTTCAAGTATGATGGTGACGCAACCCTCTATGTGAGGGTGTTTGGGGAAGATGGTCACCGCGCCGGGTGCTGCCCCGAGGTTAACGACGGCGAGGAGGTGCTCGACCTTGGCGATGGTAGTGACGAGAATGAAGGCGAACCCGCCCTTGGTGCCGACCACATCTCGTCTAGCTATGGCGGCTCTTCCCCCGGCGACAGCTCCAGTAGCGGTGGTTACGACCAGCCGCCATGCCCGCTTTGAAGGCGGCAGCGGGTCGTCTCGTCGCCGCGTCTCCGTGAAGCGCGAGGAGGGGTTTGGCTGAGCTCAGGACGACGCCGAGAGCCCGCCTCCATGGACCACTGTAGGGGCACGCGCCGCTTTTATTTTGTTCTTCCTTTCCTTCCTGCATCGATAAAGAAACCAGTATGGGCCCCGGAGGGGCGTGTATCGAACTATGATTTCTCAATCGCTATGTTTGTCATTTCTGTGTTGTGTCGTTATTTTGTGTAGAGATAACTTAG
Organism: Triticum aestivum; assembly: GCF_018294505.1. Lineage (NCBI taxonomy): Eukaryota > Viridiplantae > Streptophyta > Magnoliopsida > Poales > Poaceae > Triticum > Triticum aestivum. The sequence continues at coordinate 423,425,741 of NC_057799.1, read as the reverse complement.
CTTGGCACGTTCGGGGTAGCCTCCTCTTCATGAGGCACTTGCTTCCTGGTGCCTGTCAAGGCCTTCCTTGACTTGGTGGGCGCTTAGGAACTGCAAAAAAATCATTAGGAGACTCGCTAGGAGGCTTATCGTTCACCCGAGCCTTGACCCAGCGCTTCGTATTGCGGTACCCGAGGGGCACGGATTAGGAGAAGTGCGCCAGCTTGTGGGCTCGAACGAGGGTGCCTCGCGAAAAAGCAGACGAAAGGCAGAGAAAGGAAAAACGCTCACGAGGGCGCCTGCCTAGCCCCCTCACGAGGTATGCGAGAGAGAGCGCAGGCTAAACTGGAGCCGGAAACAGCGGTAAAAGGCTACAACACCAAATCAGCAAAGAACTCCAGAAGCAAACTTCAATAGAAAGAGGGCAGGCCAACTACGGAAAGCAAATGGAAAGCTGCGTCTGGCACCTAGTCTAGTCTTCAAGTCTTCTCACCAGCATGGAGCTAAGTGCTGCCACTTGGACATGGGAGGGAGCCCCCGAGGCCCGAGGGCGGCACTCCTGAGACTCCGGGCGTGTACAGCTCCACTCATTATTACGTGAGAGTGTCACGGGCGGAGACCTTCATAGGCACTGGGCCTTCTTCACAGGCGCTGGGCCTTTCTTCATGGGTAGAACTTCCGGAGGTGCTGGATGTTCCAGGCGTTCTGGATGGGTACCTCGTCTTGCGTCTCCAGGCGCGCGGCGCCAGGCCTGGAGACGTGGGCGACCTTGAACGGGCCCTCCCACATGGGTGAGAGCTTATGCAGCCCATCCCTGGAGAGCACCCGCCTCAGGAGGAGGTCACCCACCTCGAGTGTCCTGGAGCGGACGTTGCGATAGTGGTACCGCCGCAGCGCCTGCTGGTATCTTGCCGCCCGTAGTGTAGCTTCGCGGTGGCGTTCCTCCCCCAGCACGAGGTCCATCCCCCGCGTGGCGTCCTGCTGCGTCTCATCAAACGCCAGGACCCGTGCAGAGCAATGCTTGACCTCGTGAGGGAGAACCGCTTCTCCTCCATAGACGAGGAAGAACGGGGTCTCGCCCGTTGGCTTGGTGGCGGTGGTGCGGATTGACCAAAGCACGGACTGGAGCTCGTCGTGCCAGCCCCTGCTGCAGGCTTCGAGCTTCTTCTTGAAGGTCCTGGTCTTGAGGCCTCTCAAGACCTCCGTGTTGGCGCGTTCGGCTTGACCATTGCTCCGGGGGTGCGCCACCGAAGCGTAGCAGATCTGCGTTCCAAGGTCCGCACAATATGTTTTGAAGAGATTACTGGTGAACTGCGAGCCATTGTCGGTGATGATGCGGTTGGGGACCCCGAAACGGATCACAAGACCCTTGCTGAACTTGACCGCAGAGCCGGCTGGGATGGTGCGGACGGCTTCCACCTCCGCCCACTTGGTGAACTTGTCGATGGCAACGTAGAGGTATCGGTAGCCCCCTGGCGCTCGAGGGAACGGGCCCAGGATGTCCAGTCCCCAGACTGCGAACGGCCACGAGAGTGGGATGGTCTGGAGGCCCTGAGCCGGTTGATGGATTTGCTTGGCGTGGAATTGGCAGGCCTCGCAGGACCTCACCAGCTCAGCTGCGTCGTTGAGCACCGTAGGCCAGTAGAATCCACTGTGGAATGCCTTGCCGACGAGGGTTCGCGATGATGAGTGGTGCCCGCAGTCCCCGCCATGTATGTCGGCTAGCAGCTCTTTCCCCTGTTCCCTGGAGATACAACGCAGTGAAACATCATTTGGTCGCTTCCTGTATAACTCACCGTCCCGGATGTAGTATGCCGTGGCTTGCCGGGCCACACGCTCCGCGTCCTCCTCTTTCTCCAGCAGCGTCCCTTGCATCAGGTATTCCTTGAATTCCTTGGTCCAGCATCCCTCCTGGGGCTCGAGCGCCAAGAGTAGGAGCGCTCCCGAGGTCGGGCCACAGGCTGCGGCTCCTGTGGCTGGCGGCTGCGGGAGTTTCTCCCAAGGCTGAGCAGTTCTTGACAGCGGTGGTGTTGCCGATGGCTTGAAGAGCCGCTCCTTGAAGATGCCAGGCTCTTGGGGCTGCCGCTTGGATGCCTTTCTGGCAATGTCATCAGCTTCCTTGTTGGTGCCACGGGGCACGTGCTGCAACTCCAGGCCCAAGAACTGCTTCTCCATCTTGCGCACCTCCGCGAGGTATGCCTCCACGTGCTCGTCCTTCGGCTCGTATACCTTGTTCACTACAAAAAAAAGACACATCCGTGACATTTTGGGCCGAACGAAATTTTTTTCTGTCATACATATGACACTTCTATGACGATAATTGTGACAAAACCCGGTATCATCATAGATGTGGTGGGCTCCTACTTCTATGACAAAAAATCATGATAGAAAATGGGCTTTTCGTCCTGGGCGGGCCGGAGACGCAGCTGCATGACATTCTTTGGGCTGTCCATGATGAAAAAACCATGGTAGAAGCGAGGGGGAGGAAAATTTCGGGGAGTTCCCGGTTACGGTGGGAGGTCGGGGGCTGAGCGATGCGCATTTCTCTCGTACACGTACGCGCGTGTGTGCGAGGCGTTGGCTCTAATTGAACCCGAGCGAGGCGTTGGGCTCTAACTGAACCCGAGCGATTGCACTGCAGGCTACGCGTTACCGAACCCGAGCGATCGATCGATGGCTGTTAACTGAACCCGATCGAGCGATTCCTTCGCTACTGCTGCTAACTGAAGCCGATCGATTGGATGAACAGTGAGTGTTGCGGGGGGGTGGATGAACAGTGAGCGGTGGCATTGCCTCTGGATGAACAGGACCCCGCGGTGTGGTGGAGGGCTGGATGAACAGTAGACGGTGGAGGGGTGCCCGTGGAGGGGTGCCCGTGGAGGGGTGGTTGAACAGGACCCCGTGGTGTGGAGGGCTGGATGAACAGTAGACGGTGGAGGGGTGCCCGTGGAGGGGTGGTTGGACAGTAGCC